>NC_084556.2:5825000-5872500 GCF_033978685.3 Nerophis lumbriciformis
ATATATTGTGCTGTTTTATTATTGGTTTAGTAAAATAAGAATAATGTCTTTGCCCTTTAGTGGAATGTGCCAGTCTTATCTTTTGTTGATCCCTAAATAGTGTTCATACTATAAGTATTGTACACACCAGCTGTTTTGATTGTAATGTGCTTTTAAGATGTAGTTTTCGTCGCAAAATTTGGAAGTGTCGTAAGATCGCTAACGCTAGTTGGTAAATTAGCATGAAGCCATTTTGAAAAAAGCAGCCTCACTTTTGATCGCTTTCTATCAGGCATACTTGCTTGGTTGGCATGGAAACTAACATATTCTAACATATAAATTGTCTTATGTCATTATACAATTATTTAATAATTGTATATATATTTTTATGTACACTGTAAAAAAATCTGTAGATTTTACAGTAAAAAAACAAAAAACAAACTCACAGTTCAGTTGCCAAAATTTTACCGTAAAATGTACAATGGTTTTCTTTACAGCATAAAAATGAAAATAAAAATCAGTATGATTGTTTTGATTGTAAAATCTAAGTTTTTTTGTTTTTACGGTGTATTGCCACAGTTTTTTTTTTAAATCAGTTTTTATCAATAAGCCATTTTGCCATTTCCATTCTCAATTGCTCTGTTGATTGCTATTCTGAATGTTGCTGGGCTGGGTTTGGTTCTGGAATTGGAATTGTATTATTATGGTATCATTGTGCATTATTTTGTTGGACTGATTAATAAAAAAAAAATTAATAAAAAAAAAGTGTGTATTATTTTGTTGGACTGATTAATAAAAAAAAAGAAAAGAAAGTGTATTATTTTGTTGGACTGATTAATAAAAAAAACCCCAAAGAAATCAAAATTAAAACATTTTTATCGGTAAAAATATTTTTTTGAAGGAATAACTTGTTTTAAAATCGTGACTCAAGCAGATATATAAGTACTTATTTTGATTTGAACAAACATTTTTTTTTAGGAATGTAGGATAACATAATATTTGTTGCAATTTTAGATCAATTTTTTGATTGTAAAATCTAAGTTTTTTTGTTTTTACGGTGCATTGCCACAGTTTTTTTTTTTATCAGTTTTTATCAATAAACCATTTTGCCATTTCCATTCTCAATTGCTCTGTTGATTGCTATTCTGAAGGTTGCTGGGCTGAGTTTGGTTCTGGAATTGGAATTGTATTATTATGGTATCATTGTGCATTATTTTGTTGGACTGATTAATAAAAAAAAAATTAATAAAAAAAAAGTGTGTATTATTTTGTTGGACTGATTAATAAAAAAAAAGAAAAAAAAGTGTATTATTTTGTTGGACTGATTAATAAAAAAACCCCCAAAGAAATCAAAATTAAAACATTTTTATCGGTAAAAATATTTTTTTGAAGGAATAACTTGTTTTAAAATCGTGACTCAAGCAGATATCTAAGTACTTATTTTGATTTGAACAACATTTTTTTTTTAGGAATGTAGGATGACATAATATTTGTTGCAATTTTAGATCAATTTTTTGATTGTAAAATCTAAGTTTTTTTGTTTTTACGGTGTATTGCCACAGTTTTTTTTTTTTAATCAGTTTTTATCAATAAGCCATTTTGCCATTTCCATTCTCAATTGCTCTGTTGATTGCTATTCTGAATGTTGATGGGCTGAGTTTGGTTCTGGAATTGGAATTGTATTATTATGGTATCATTGTGTATTATCTTGTTGGACTGATTAATTAAAAAAAAGAAAAAAAAAGTGTATTATTTTGTTGGACTGATTAATAAAAAAAAAGAAAAGAAAGTGTATTATTTTGTTGGACTGATTAATAAAAAAAACCCCAAAGAAATCAAAATTAAAACATTTTTATCGGTAAAAATATTTTTTTGAAGGAATAACTTGTTTTAAAATCGTGACTCAAGCAGATATATAAGTACTTATTTTGATTTGAACAAACATTTTTTTTTAGGAATGTAGGATAACATAATATTTGTTGCAATTTTAGATCAATTTTTTGATTGTAAAATCTAAGTTTTTTTGTTTTTACGGTGCATTGCCACAGTTTTTTTTTTTATCAGTTTTTATCAATAAGCCATTTTGCCATTTCCATTCTCAATTGCTCTGTTGATTGCTATTCTGAAGGTTGCTGGGCTGAGTTTGGTTCTGGAATTGGAATTGTATTATTATGGTATCATTGTGCATTATTTTGTTGGACTGATTAATAAAAAAAAAATTAATAAAAAAAAAGTGTGTATTATTTTGTTGGACTGATTAATAAAAAAAAAGAAAAAAAAGTGTATTATTTTGTTGGACTGATTAATAAAAAAAACCCCAAAGAAATCAAAATTAAAACATTTTTATCGGTAAAAATATTTTTTTGAAGGAATAACTTGTTTTAAAATCGTGACTCAAGCAGATATCTAAGTACTTATTTTGATTTGAACAACATTTTTTTTTTAGGAATGTAGGATGACATAATATTTGTTGCAATTTTAGATCAATTTTTTGATTGTAAAATCTAAGTTTTTTTGTTTTTACGGTGTATTGCCACAGTTTTTTTTTTTAATCAGTTTTTATCAATAAGCCATTTTGCCATTTCCATTCTCAATTGCTCTGTTGATTGCTATTCTGAATGTTGCTGGGCTAGGTTTGGTTCTGGAATTGGAATTGTATTATTATGGTATCATTGTGTATTATCTTGTTGGACTGATTAATTAAAAAAAAGAAAAAAAAAGTGTATTATTTTGTTGGACTGATTAATTAAAAAAAAATCAAAATATCAAAATTAAAACATTTTTATCGTTAAAAATATTTTTTTGGAAGGAATAACTTGTTTTAAAATCGTGACTCAAGCAGATATCTAAGTACTTATTTTGATTTGAACAACATTTTTTTTTTAGGAATGTAGGATAACATAATATTTGTTGCAATTTTAGATCAATTTTTTGATTGTAAAATCTAAGTTATTTTGTTTTTACGGTGTATTGCCACAGTTTTTTTTTTTAAATCAGTTTTTATCAATAAGCCATTTTGCCATTTCCATTCTCAATTGCTCTGTTGATTGCTATTCTGAATGTTGCTGGGCTGGGTTTGGTTCTGGAATTGGAATTGTATTATTATGGTATCATTGTGTATTATCTTGTTGGACTGATTAATTAAAAAAAAGAAAAAAAAAGTGTATTATTTTGTTGGACTGATTAATTAAAAAAAAAATCAAAAAATCAAAATTAAAACATTTTTATCGTTAAAAATATTTTTTTGAAGGAATAACTTGTTTTAAAATCGTGACTCAAGCAGATATCTAAGTACTTATTTTGATTTGAACAAACATTTGTTTTTAGGAATGTAGGATAACATAATATTTGTTGCAATTTTAGATCAATTTTTTGATTGTAAAATCTAAGTTTTTTTGTTTTTACGGTGTATTGCCACAGTTTTTTTCTTTAATCAGTTTTTATCAATAAGCCATTTTGCCATTTCCATTCTCAATTGCTCTGTTGATTGCTATTCTGAATGTTGCTGGGCTGGGTTTGGTTCTGGAATTGGAATTGTATTATTATGGTATCATTGTGTATTATCTTGTTGGACTGATTAATTAAAAAAAAGAAAAAAAAAGTGTATTATTTTGTTGGACTGATTAATTTAAAAAAAATAATCAAAAAATCAAAATTAAAACATTTTTATCGTTAAAAATATTTTTTTGAAGGAATAACTTGTTTTAAAATCGTGACTTAAGCAGATATCTAAGTACTTATTTTGATTTGAACAAACATTTGTTTTTAGGAATGTAGGATAACATAATATTTGTTGCAATTTTAGATCAATTTTAAAAGATAAAAAAAATGGCATGCATTACATGTATTCTTTTTCTGTCAGTTGACTACATTTAGTAAGAAAATACACTTATTAATTAATTCCAAATGATGCAGCGGGCCAGATGTGGCCCCTGGGCCTTGACTTTGAAACTTGAGGCAGTCTGACGGAGTCTGTTCCGAGTGCTTGTTTCCCTGCCAAGTGTTTGAGTCGGTGCCGACTGGTATGCCAAACGGGCGCGACGCTCTATGGCACTGTTCATTTGTCCGTGACTCGGTACCCGGTAGCACAGGCGGAATTCGGTCCGTCACTCTAAAAGTACCAAATACATGTTACACAGTATTTGAACGACCCAAATTAACAACATTTTTTTGAAAACGTCACCAAGATTATTAGTGACACATGCGACGGCACACAACCTAGCTTGCACATTACCCAGGTCACCCTGGTGACATCATCACCCAGGTTGCTGTTTGTACTAGGGGATTACATTTCACCTAGGATTACACGACACACGTCTCTCGTTTGCATCCGGAAAAAAAAAAAAAAACGACAAAAAATGACGACCAAAAACACCAACACACACTACGTCTCTCCGCTGGCCTTCTTGTGGATTAACGCTGACATTAGAATTTTTTTTCGGGGTGAGGGGGAATCTGCAATTTCCAACTTTAACAGTCAAACAGTTCTTTAAAAAAACAATTAATAAAAAAAAAAAAAAAAAAACAGCTACAATTTTCATGGCGCTTTTTTGTCAGTGCAAGCAGCTGTCTTAGATATACTGTATTTCTGTATATATGTCAATATATACACAGCAGAGAGGAATGTTTGCATGTATGTGACATCATCATGGCATGCGCGTAATGCATGAGTATATTCTTACCACATTTACAAATTTGGGTGATGAAAATGGCAATAATCATAATAATAAATAATAGTCGTAAGTGACGGCGTCCATGCAAAGATCCTCGCCACGCACAGAGCTGCTTGCTACGGGGTAAGACGCTACACGCACACACGCGCTACCGGTGACCTGTGTGTGTGTTTGTAAGGCATCGGAACTGTCCTGGGGCCAGTAGGAAGGGGATTCATATGCCAACCCCCTCCGTTCGTCACAATTGACCTGACACGTGAAACGTGACAAATTGTGTGTGTGTGTGTGGAGGGAGGGTTGCACTATCCACATTCCGCCGCCAGATGGCAGCGGAGTGTTGAGTATCTTACAATGTGTTTGTGGAGTGGCACTCTCCACCATTTTCAGCAGACTGCATTGCCTCCCAGAAATGTGGCCGTATGATTCCCTTCCCTACCCGTACGTACTGTTGTAGTAGTGACGAGTGGGAGGAGTGCGGCGGCGTGTAGAAAAATGTAAGCGATGAGTACAAATGATATCTGCGCAGCGGACACAAAAGGACGATGACGAAAAAAGTACCGCCGTTGACTCTTTTCCTACTTTGGCAAAAAAAAAAAAAAAAAAAAATCGAATAAAGAAGTTTAGCCTTTAATGAGAGTGTTTTTGTAGTGTTCATCAAAGGCCTCTTTGCTCGCGTCCACTTCCACTGAAGCCCAAAGAAGCGAGCGCCTGGCTTAGATCTTCAAGATCATCCGTCTTTGGCTTCCTTCTGCGTCCTCGCTTCCTTTTTTTTTAAATATCATTTCTGTTTTTTTTTTTTTTTGTTGCTCCTCAGTGGCGAGTGTGAGCGTGTCGAAGATCACAGCACTGTGCAAAAAAACGAACGGAACAAAGCAAAACTTACCGAGTCCGTGAAAGGTTTTTTGTCTTCCACTGCGGCGGGAGGGGGACGGGGGGGGAAGGGTGGGGGGAACGGGTAAAAAGGAGAGCGCGGCGCCTCGGCGCTCAGGCGATTTCTTTTATTCTGCGCATGTAGTCGTGCAGTTCCTCGGGGTCCTGGAAGCCCATGTCCTGGCACACCCACTGGATGTCCTCCTCGTCGGCGACGGGGATGGAGTTGTAGGGCAGGTCCTCGGTGGGCAGCGTGGTGAAGGTGGTGAACTTGACCCGCTTGCGCTTGGACGTGGGCGAGCTGGCGTCCTCGCCGTTCTCCTTGGTGGAGCCGCCGGAGCTGCCGTCGCCGCGCCCGTGCACCTGGCTCTGCACGCTGGTCTGGGAGCTGCCGCTGCTGTGGTGGTCGCCGTGGCAGCAGGTCTGGACGCCCTCCAGGGGGTTGCCGGGGCTCTCCGCCTGCTGCGGCGAGAGGTCGCACTGCGCCCGCAGCGGCTGGCCGTTGCCCAGGAAGACCCAGTGGTGGGAGTGGTCCATGTTGGCCTGGCCTTCCGGAGGGATCCGCTTGTGGCGGTACTTGAGCACGAAGACGATGCAGTTGATGAGGAAGACCAAGATGGCGAGGCAGAAGACGCCCAGGAGGGCGTACATGCCGATCTCCAGGTCGGTCATGTTGCGACGCGAGTGTACAAAGTCCTCGTCCTCGTCCTCTTCTTCCTCGTCCATCTCAGTGGGCGGCTCCTGGTTGCTGATGGTGGGGAAGTTGGTGTAATCGATGGGAACGCTGGCGGGCTGCTCGTTGGACGTCTCGTAAATCCGCCCGCTTACGTTGGGATCCAGGATGGGACGGCGGGTAACGGGGGCCGACTCCGCCTCCCCCTCGGTGGTCACCTCCTCCTCGGAGTCGTCCTCCGGGCCGAAGCGGACTTTGACGTGGACGCCCGCCGAGGCGATGACGCTCTTGCGCTTGGTCTTCTGGCAGGCCTCGCCGATGGTCATCTCCACGCGCACCACCTCGCCGGAGCCCTCGCCTTCCGCCACCACCACGGGCCAACGCTGCTGGGGCTCCTGGGACACCGACGCCACCTTGTCGTCCAGCGAGGAGGCGTTGAAGTTGTAGTCTTTGGGATCGAAGTAAGTCAGCGTGGCGGCCGTGTTGTCGCTGAAGAACATCCAGACGGACAGACTGGCCTCCTGTCGGCGAAGGAAACACAACAAGATCAGATTGCGTTTAACTTCGATCAAAAATAAGACACACTTATCCTCTACAAATCTACTTTTCCTCACATTGGAGCTGCTAGTGCAAGAAACTGTGAAAACCCCACTCGAGATAGACGTAATGGAGACCCAATTTATTTGAGAGGAGACTGAGGGCAGTGAGAAAATCGCACTGGTTTGGAAAAAAAACACCTGCAAAACCAACGGCCCCGTTGAACGCATCAGTCGACACGCTAACAAAAAACAACACAAAATGAAGGTCTCAAAAGGAATTTTATCCAAGAGGAGACTGAGGGCGGCAGCGAGAAAATCGAGCCTTGAAGAAAAACTGCAAAAACCCTGCCACGTTGGAGGCGGTTGATAAGAGACAAGCTGACAAAACACAATATTAAGAAAACTGTGAAAACCCCACCGCGTTGAGCACGCGCGAACAAACTACAAAAATAGAGAACGAGGGCCCTATGACGGTAAGAAGATCATTTTTATAGAGAAAACAGTGAGAAAACAGAGCGCTACTAGCTTTAGCGTCTCACACTTTGACCGAATCGGCCCATAGCAGACACGCTAACAAACAAAAACAATGGAGAAGGGGAGACTGAGGGCAGCGAGAAAATCGCACAAGTTAGGAAAAACCTGCAAAACCTCCGCCTCTTTGAACGCGTCAGTCAATGGGAGACACGCTAACTGAAGACAACATTGGAGAAAAATGAGGGTCTCTAGAGCAATTGTATCCAAGAGGAGACTGAGGGCAGCGAGAAAATCGCATAAGTTAGAAAAAAAATGCAAAATCTTCGCCGCTTTGAACGCATCAGTCAATGGGAGACACGCTAAACAAAGACAACATTGGGGAAAAATGAGGGTCTCTAGAACAATTTTATCCAAAAGGAGACTAAGGGCAGCGAGAAAATCGCATAATTTAGAAAAAAAAACTGCAAAACCTCCGCCGCTTTGAACGCATCAGTCAATGGGAGACACGCTAACCAAAGACAACATTGGAGAAAAATTTTGTGTCTCCAGAGCAATTGTATCCAAGCGGAGACTGAGGGCAGCGAGAAAATCGCATAAGTTAGAAAAAAATGCAAAACCTTCGCCCCTTTGAACGCATCAGTCAATGGGAGACACGCTAAGCAAAGACAACATTGGAGAAAAATTAGGGTCTCTAGATCAATTTTATCCAACAGGAAACTGAGACCAGCGAGAAAATTGCACAAGATAGAAAAAAAATACAAAACCTCTGCCCCTTTGAACGCATCAATCGATGGGAGACACGCTAACCAAAGACAACATTGGAGAAAAATTAGGGTATCTAGAACAATTTTATCCAAGAGTACACTGAGGGCAGCGAGAAAATCGCACAGGTTAGAAAAAACCTGCAAAACCCCTGCCCCTTTGAACGCATCAGTCGATGGGAGACACGCTAACCAAAGACAACATTGGAGAAAAATTAGTGTCTCTAGAGCAATTGTATCCAAGAGGAGACTGAGGGCAGCGAGAAAATCGCATGAGTTAGAAAAAAAATGCAAAACCTCCGCCTCTTTGAACGCATCAGTCAATGGGAGACACGCTAACCAAAGACAACATTGGAGAAAAATTAGGGTATCTAGAACAATTTTATCCAAGAGTACACTGAGGGCAGCGAGAAAATCACACAGGTTAGAAAAAACCTGCAAAACCCCTGCCCCTTTGAACGCATCAGTCGATGGGAGACACGCTAACCAAAGACAACATTGGAGAAAAATTAGTGTCTCTAGAGCAATTGTATCCTAGAGGAGACTGAGGGCAGCGAGAAAATCGCATGAGTTAGAAAAAAAATGCAAAACCTCCGCCTCTTTGAACGCATCAGTCAATGGGAGACACGCTAACCAAAGACAACATTGGAGAAAAATGAGGGTCTCTAGATCAATTTTATCCAAAAGGAGACTGCGAGCAGCGAGAAAATCACACAAGATAGAAAAAAACTGCAAAACCTCCGCCCCTTTGAACGCATCAGTCTATGGGAGACACGCTAAGCAAAGACAATATTGTAGAAAAATTAGGATATTTAGAACAATTGTATCCAAGAGTAGACTGAGGGCAGCAAAAAAAATCGCACAAGTTAGAAAAAACCTGCAAAACCTCCGCCTCTTTGACACATCAGTCGATGGGAGACACGCTAACCAAAGACAACATTGGAGAAAAATTTGTGTCTCTAGAGCAATTGTATCCAAGAGGAGACTGAGGGCAGCGAGAAAATCGCATAAGTGAGAAAAAAAAACGCAAAACCTTCGCCCCTTTGAACGCATCAGTCGATGGGAGACACGCTAACCAAAGACAACATTGGAGAAAAATGTGTGTCTCTAGAGCAATTGTATCCAAAAGGAGACTAAAGGCGGCGAGAAAATCGCATAAGTTAGAAAAAAACCTGCAACACCTCCGCCCCTTTGAACGCATCAGTCAATGGGAGACACACTAACCAAAGACAACATTGGAGAAAAATGAGGGTCTCTAGAGCAATTTTATCCAAAAGGAGACTGAGGGCAGCAAGAAAATCACATAATTTAGAAAAAAAAACTGTATAACCTCCGCCGCTTTGAACGCATCAGTCGATGGGAGACACGCTAACCAAAGACAACATTGAAGAAAAATTTGTGTCTCTAGAGCAATTGTATCCAAGCGGAGACTGAGGGCAGCGAGAAAATGGCATAAGTTAGAAAAAAAATGCAAAACCTTCGCCCCTTTGAACGCATCAGTCGATGGGAGACACGCTAACCAAAGACAACATTGGAGAAAAATTTGTGTCTCTAGAGCAATTGTATCCAAGCGGAGACTGAGGGCAGCGAGAAAATGGCATAAGTTAGAAAAAAAATGCAAAACCTTCGCCCCTTTGAACGCATCAGTCAATGGGAGACACGCTAAGCAAAGACAACATTGGAGAAAAATTGGGGTCTCTACATCAATTTTATCCAAAAGGAGACAGAGCAGCGAGAAAATCGAACAAGATAGAAAAAAACTGCAACACTTCTGACTGTTTAAACGCATCAAACGATGGGAGACACGCTAACCAAAGACAACATTGGAGAAAAATTAGGGTCTCTAGAGCAATTTTATCCAAAAGGAGACTGAGGGCAGCGAGAAAATCGCATAAGTAAGAAAAAAATGCAACACCTCCGCCCCTTTGAACGCATCAGTCAATGAGAGACACGCTAACCAAAGACAACATTGGAGAAAAATTAGTGTCTCCAGAGGACCTTTATACAAGAGGAGACTGAGGGCAGCGAGAAAATTGCATGAGTTAGAAAAAAAAATGCAAAACCTTAGCCCCTTTGAACGCATTAATCGATGGGAGACACGCTAACCAAAGACAACATTGGAGAAAAATTAGGATTTTTAGAACAATTTTATCCAAGAGTAGACTGAGGGCAGCAAGAAAATCGCACAAGTTAGAAAAAACCTGCAAAACCTCCGCCTCTTTGACACATCGGTCGATGGGAGACACGTTAACCAAAGACAACATTGGAGAAAAATTTGTGCTTCTAGAGCAATTGTATCCAAGCGGACACTGAGGGCAGCGAGAAAATCGCATAAGTTAGAAAAAAAATGCAAGACCTTCGCCCCTTTGAACGCATTAGTCAATGGGAGACACGCTAACCAAAGACAACATTGGAGAAAAATGAGGGTCTCTAGATCAATTTTATCCAAAAGGAGACTGCGAGCAGCGAGAAAATCACACAAGATAGAAAAAAACTGCAAAACCTCCGCCCCTTTGAACGCATCAATCTATGGGAGACACGCTAACCAAAGACAATATTGTAGAAAAATTAGGATATTTAGAACAATTGTATCCAAGAGTAGACTGAGGGCAGCGAGAAAATTGCATAAGTTAGAAAAAAAATGCAAAACCTTCGCCCCTTTGAACGCATCAGTCGATGGGAGACACGCTAACCAAAGACAACATTGGAGAAAAATTTGTGTCTCTAGAGCAATTGTATCCAAGAGGAGACTGAGGGCAGCGAGAAAATCACGTAAGTTAGAAAAAAAATGCAACACCTCCGCCCCTTTGAACGCATCAGTCAATGGGAGACACGCTAACCAAAGACAACATTGGAGAAAAATTAGGGTCTCTAGATCAATTTTATCCAAAAGGAAACTGAGACCAGCGAGAAAATTGCACAAGATAGAAAAAAAATACAAAACCTCTGCCCCTTTGAACGCATCAGTCGATGGGAGACACGCTAACCAAAGACAACATTGGAGAAAAATTCGGGTATCTAGGACAATTTTATCCAAGAGTACACTGAGGGCAGCGAGAAAATCGCACAGGTTAGAAAAAACCTGCAAAACCTCTCTCTGCCCCTTTGAACGCATCAGTCGATGGGAGACACGCTAACCAAAGACAACATTGGAGAAAAATTTGGGTCTCTAGAGCAATTGTATCCAAGAGGAGACTGAGGGCAGCGAGAAAATCGCATGAGTTAGAAAAAAAATGCAAAACCTCCGCCCCTTTGAACGCATCAGTCAATGGGAGACACACTAACCAAAGACAACATTGGAGAAAAATGAGGGTCTCTAGATCAATTTTATCCAAAAGGAGACTGCGAGCAGCGAAAAAATCACACAAGATGGAAAAAAACTGCAAAACCTCTGCCCCTTTGAACGCATCAATCTATGAGAGACACGCTAACCAAAGACAACATTGGAGAAAAATTAGGATATTTAGAACAATTTTATCCAAGAGTAGACTGAGGGCTGCAAAAAAAAAATCGCACAAGTTAGAAAAAACCTGCAAAACCTCCGCCTCTTTGACACATCGGTCGATGGGAGACACGCTAACCAAAGACAACATTGGAGAAAAATTAGTGTCTCTAGAGCAATTGTATCCAAGCGGACACTGAGGGCAGCGAGAAAATCGCATAAGTTAGAAAAAAAATGCAAGACCTTCGCCCCTTTGAACGCATCAGTCAATGGGAGACACACTAACCAAAGACAACATTGGAGAAAAATGAGGGTCTCTCGAGCAATTTTATCCAAAAGGAGACTGAGGGCAGCGAGAAACTCGCATAAGTTAAAAATAAAATGCAACACCTCCGCCCTTTTGAACGCATCAGTCAATGGGAAACACACTAACTAAAGACAACATTGGGGAAACATTTGTGTCTCTAGAACAATTTTATCCAAGAGGAGACTGAGGGCAGCGAGAAAATCGCGTAAGTTTACCATTTCTGATCAGATACCAGAAATGGTACCTGCTAGTACCTGATTGAGTCAGTGGAAAAGTTCCAAAGGTCCCAAGCACCGGAAAAGTTTCTCATCAAAGGAACGTCAAGGAGTTGTTCCGGAATTAAGCGGCGAAACCCCCAAACTGTTCCCACTCTAATCCCGTCTCCATCCTCACAAAAGGTTAGGCCGACGTGGCGCGTTACCGTGGCGACACGTGTCGAAAAGCAAGCCGCCTTCATGACGGCAAAGCGACGAGCTGAACCGCACGTTACCTTTGCCGACGTTCACTCGCTGGCAGGTCGACGACACGCTTTGAATCTTACACGGCGCGTGGCACCATGACACGCCACTTGTGGGGAGGCTCGCCGGGGCGACATGAAGGTCTGACAAGGGGGAGTGGGGGGGGGGGTTTGACAGCGACAAAACAACACGTGTTCTCGGCGGGGAACACGGACGCATGGCAGCTGGTTTTTGATATCAGAGGAGCTGATGTTGTTCCCCACACCTGGATTGTGTTCGACATCTGCTTCCTCGGAGAAACCATCGCGACATTCTCGGGAAAATCAATTTTGATGGCATTTTTTATTCCGTGAATACGACTGTCTCATAAATGATTTTTCCCCATAAAACGTAAACTTTATTCTGGCAATATTGTCACTTTTTTTTTTTTTTATATTTTTTTGTTTCATACTGTTACGATTTTGTTTACATAAAGTTACAAGGTTTGCATTTTTGTTTTTATTCTTCTACAAAAATTCTGTTAAGTCAGCATGTTTTCCTTTAAGTCTTGCCTTCCTGGCTCTTCACGAACGAACAAGAGGGTGAATAAATGAATATATGTATTTTTAAAGACTCTTGTTTAATATTTGTACTTTATTTACATATGTATACACATTTTTAGAACTTCATATATCAGAATATTCACATTTTTCCTCTTGGTATACACATCTTTTTTTCTATCCCCTCTTTTAAGAAATGTATAATTTGTTTTTTACTCTCATAAAATTGAAGTTTAATTACATGTTTATTTTGGTAATATGATTACATTTTTTTAAAATATTTATTATTTTAAATATTATTTTGAATGTTTTTCCTAAATTCCCCATTCTATTTTTCTCTCGATATTACAACTTTATTCTTGCAATATTGTGACTTCCTGATGTTTTTTTTGTTAAAATTAAGTCCCATAATACAACTTTGTCTCTAACTGTTATGCTGTTGTCCACATTGGATTACAGGTCTGACTTCTTCACATGGTGCACTTTTCTTCATAAAATTAAGACCTTATTTCTGTAAAATTAATGTCTTTCTTGTAATATTACTTTAAAAAATATTATTATGCCAAGATTTTGATCAGTCAGCATGTATTAGACTTAGACTTCCTTTTTATTGTCATTCAAATTTGAACTTTACAGCACAGATAAGAACGAAATTTCGTGACATAAGCTCATGGTAGTGCAGGATAAAAAAGCAATAAAAGGTGCATACATAAGTAAATAAATATATATAAATAATATATATATATATAATATATATATATAAAATAAATAAATATATATAAATATATATATAAATAAATAAATATATATAAATATATATATAAATAAATAAATAGTACAGATAAATATATTGCACTTTTTCACATGCGTCCACGTTTATGGATGTATGTTATATTGTCTTTTTTATTCCAGCGAGTTAATCCATTTTGGGGGGAGTTGAGGGGATAATTTAATTATAATTGCTCCTCTCGCTATGACTTTGCTTTCCGATCAAGTCCTGCCTTCCTGCACTCTCATCGGCTGACTCTTAATGGACAAAATAGATTTTATTCTAGTGAGCGTAAATAAATTAATATATATTATTAAAAACGCTGTAGCTATGTTATACATTATAATATAAAAAGCATTTCTTACTGTGTTAAACAACTTTTTTTCTATCCTTTTATATAATAAAACTATGATTTATTTATTCATTTATTTATGAATTATATACGCTCATAACATTTTCGTTCCAATTAATTTCGGTAATACGATAACATTTTTTAAAATAATTTTAACAAATTAATTAATATTATTTCAAATGTTCGTATTATTTTGGCAATACTGTTTTTCCTAAATTCAAACAACTTTACTCTTGCAATTTAACAAATTCTTATGTCCTCCTTTTTTGTTGTAATAGTATTTCTCATAGTACAACCTCTTGTACGGTTCTAATTTCATTTTTTTTTTTACATTTTCTTGTAAAAAAAAAAACTAGGGCTGTCAAAGTTGACGCGATAACGCGTTAATTATAGGTTCCTTCAACGGCGATCATTTTTTGAACGTGCAATTAACGTCCTGACTCCTTTATGACCCTCGGCCCGTTCCGTCGATTGAGGAAATGCATCCAGTTACTGTGGAGTAGAGATGCGCGGATAGGCAATTATTTCATCCGCAACCGCATCAGAAAGTCGTCAACCATCCTCCATCCACCCGATGTAACATTTGATCAGAACCGCATCCGCCCGCACCCGCCCGTTGTTATATATCTAATATAGACGATGCAAGGCATTAGTGAGGTTATAAAGCTTTTGCCTGTTAAAGAAAGGAGACTGATCCAATGCAGTGCAGACATTCGCGTGCCACGCTGTCACGACCCAGACGCACACCAGTGTGCAATCATATGGGAGCCGCGCTGAGCGCACCTCCAAGCGCGTCTCGCTGCCGGCGACGGCCGCGTATGAGCCCGACGCTCCAGCGCCATCCATTTTCAGGGCTAGTTGATTCGGCAGGTGGGTTGTTACACACCCCTTAGCGGGTTCCGACTTCCATGGCCACCGTCCAGCTGCTGTCTATATCAACCAGGGTGAGCCCCACCCCTTTCGTGAGCGCACTGCGCGCGGAGTGACCCCTGTTACGCGCCCCCGGCAATGGGGGTGGCGGGCAGGTAAGCTGCGCGGGCGGAGCGCGCGGAGTGACCCCTGTTACGAGCCCCCGGCCACGGGGGTGGCGGGCAGGTAAGCTGCTTACCTGCTGCGCGTGACGCCGGCCGCGGCGAAGGCGGACGAGGCGGGGTGTCGGTGCGGTGGGCGCGGTGGTGACCCTGGACGTGCGTCGGGCCCTTCTCGCGGATCGCCTCAGCTACGGCTCCCGGTGGGGCCCTCTCGGGGGAAGGGGCCTCGGTCCCGGACCCCGGCGAGGCGTCCCTTCTCCGCTCCGTAAAAGTGTCCATCTCTTTTTTTTTTTCTCTTCTGTTGTGGCATATGCTGCAGGTGCCTGCTCGTTTTTCGTATGTGGGTAACAACATTTAACTATGTATATATATTTCCGAATTGGTTTAACTGCCACCCGCCTGAATCTATTTAAAATCTATTTTTTTTTTATTTCAACCACCCGACCCGACCCGACCCGCGGATAAAATCTAATTTTTTTTAATTTCATCCGCCCGATCCGCGGATAATCCGCGGACTCCGCGAATGTGCCCGCAAACCGCGCATCTCTACTGTGGAGTCACAATCGGGACCATAGCGAAGAGAAATGCACAAACCAGGCGGCACATTATAGAAGCTCCAGGTCCAAAGCCATGACGAGTTGTTCTAAGGACTTTGCCCCTTGTAGAGAGGAGGGGCTTCACCTCCGTGTTTATATTACACTTGAGCATTAATAAAAGAAAATGTAGATTGTTACTCAATCTGCTTTATTAAGACAGAATAAAAGCTCAGTAGAAAAAAAAATGACAGTAGCGAGGAAGTCTAAAGTCACTTTAATCGGAGACTTTTGTCAAAAAATGTCAAGTCTTTTCTCATACCAATCACTTACCTTCGGCTTCACAATAATAGTGCTGTGCATCACATCCGGTCTAACCAACAAAACAACAAAAATAGTCTTACAATACGATCATGCTTTGTCAAAGATGTTTTGTAATGTTAATCTGTGATATTTCGACCTAAATACATGTTTTCTGGCAGATTGAAATAAAGTGCATTGTCAGTCAGCCTTTTATTATGTTCCCAAATAGCATTGTCGACTTAAATGGACAGAAGCGAGACACACACAAACACACAACGGCTCCTTCAACACTTTCTCATCCCCTTCTTTGCTACCACTGAGAATATGTCTAATACTGCAGGCATGCCTGCCACTGCCCTCTGCAGCCCACATTGGGTAATTACAGTTCACTACACGATACAGGATATTCTTTAAAAAACCTGTTCTGATTGATAGTCCGCAATTACAGAATGTTTAACAGGCTGAATGTTACATTTCATTAATAAATAGAGAAGGTTAAGACATTGTCATGCAGCAAAACAAATATGATTTACTTGTACAACACGCAGTGTACAGCATATCAGAAGCATTTTTTCAGGTAAAAATATCACATTAGACATTACCAAACATCTTTGACGATCAAATCATGATCGTAACAATCCACATTTTGTGTTATTAATGCGTGAAACTGGTATCTATGTCATGTCTGTGTGATCATGTTTTGTTTTAGTAATGTTCGGTTAAAATTTTGGACTTTTTGTGCACTTTTGTTTTGTTTTGTCACCATAGCAACCATTAGTTTCACCTGTCACGTCACGCACCTGTTCCACGTTTGGACTCATTGTGCACTCTTGTCACCATAGCAACTATTAGTTTTCACCTGTCACGTCACGCACCTGTTTCACGTTTCGAGTCACGCACCTGCTTTCACTAATCATGTCCATAGTATTTAAGTTCATTCATTTTCTGTTGTTCGTTCTGACGACATCACCACATTTATGCTCCTGCACACTCTCCACACCCTGATGACCCTTGCTACTCTTTTTTTCATGCCGGTTCCATGCCAAGTAAGTTTTTGTTTGTTAAGCCACAGTTAGTGTTTTGTTTAATTGTTCATAGTTTCTGCCAATGTGCAAGTTTTGTGTTTAAAGTCTAGTTTTATTCTCCGCCACTGTGCGCGCCTTTTGTTTATTCCTTTTTTGATAGTTTAAAATAAATCATGTACCCACCTTCAAGCCTTGACCAGTCCAGTTCATTTGCACCACGGGAGAACAAACCAAGCCAAAGTCCAAGTCATGAGAATCTAAACATGAAAGTGTAGCTCCTCCTCTGAATGCAAGTGTTCCTACAGCAGGAATACACATCTGTATTCCTACAAAATCCAAAATCAGGCAAGACACCAACAGACTGCGGGTATTTTTTTAAATTCTCTTTGAAAGTGTATTTATGTCCTTTTTGTGTCGAGCTGTTTAAAAAGGCATACTGTTAAAAAAAAAAAAAAAAAAAAAAAAGTTTATTAAAGCAAACTAATTGTCCAGTCATGGGATTAAAACTTGAAAACGATCTGTCTAGGGTACACTAATTAATGATGAAAAATATTTATCTGCGATTAATCACGATTAAATTTGAGTTAACTATGAACAAATCGTGACAAAATATTTTAATCGTTTGTACGGCCCTAAAAAAACAACAATTTGATCTCCTTTTCCTCACAAAAGTAGGACTTTATTTTTGCCGAGATTCTGTTAAGTCAGCATTTATTACTCCTGTGGCTGTAACTTGGGTTTCTGCTTCAGGTGTTTTTCTTTTTTTTTTTTTTATTGGAAGGTCACAGTCAAAGTTTAACAGGATTAACAAATAAGCCAATATTTAATGTAAAACATTTTAAATGTTGGGAAAATAACATTTGAATATTCTAATCTTTTATGGAGGGAAAAAAATTCTAATGTCAGAGAATAAGTCATTCTTAGTTGTCATACTTTCTGGTGAATAGTGTACTTGAAAACAATCCAACCATGACAGCATCAAACATTGTTCAATCATGGTGCACGTCAAGAAAAACCAACAAAGCTTGCTTCCTGTCAGTCATCCCCCATACCTGTTTGGGAGCGGTGAGAGTCTGCAGACCCGTCGCCTTGGCAACCATGGTGTGGCTGTTGCCCGGGCTGGGCTGCAGCGTCAGGGTCAGGCCCGAAACGGCGTGGACGCGGAGCTCGGTGATGGAAACCTTGTCGTCCGTGACAGAGAAGGCCGTCTGTCCCAGCACGGCGTCCACAGCCAGCGGAGAGTCCACCTGTAGGAGGGGAGGACATAAAAAGAAAAGCAGGCGCTTTTATTGTCTCTCCACATGAGGAACGCAGCGTGGGCGCAGAGATGGACAACAGCTTTATTGTCTACTGTGAAGCTCATAAAGCCTGTGAGCATTTTGGATTAAAGACTATTTTTGTTGTCGTTCATCCGCGTGTCAACACTCTGTCTATCATAGCGAGGAGCAAACAACAAGAGAAAGGTGCAGTCAGAAGAAACCATTTCCAGAAAGGAGCTGTCACACCTGTCTCCGCACAAACTGAGACGGCTGACGGCCACGTGGAACTTTTGACACCACCAGCTAACCTTTTTCACCCTATGAAACAATATTTTTGCCATACACATGGTCTTTTTTTTTTTGCTCGTACAGGTTATCATGCATTTATTCTTGTAAAAGTGCAACATTTTTCTTGACATTTAACTTAATTCTTTAAAAAATGCTGTATATATAAATAATAAATATAAATTATTGCTTGTTAATATTACTATAATATTTAGGTTTTTTCCTCAAAAATATATATTTTTTTTCATCACGTAATTACAGCTTTTGTGTCATAATTTTAATGGAGAAATTCTGAATGTAATTTCCAGATATTAGACCTCATAATACAGTAATAAAAGTATGGATTTTTTTCTGAGTCATATATGTTACTACGTTGTAATATTACACCCTTTTTTGCCCATAAAATTAAAACCTTTCATTGTGACGTTTTTTTCCTCGTAATATGATGGCTTTAAAAAAGACAAATCACAAATATTTTACTCTACTAATATTATTTCTGTAATCTTATAAATTTCACACCATTTCTGTTAATTATACAACTTTTCCTCAAAATTTGACATCCTTTATTCTCATAATATTTTCAACTTTTATTTTTGCAAAATGGCTTTTTCTGGCGATACTACAAGTATAATATGGCAATATTTTAGAAATTGGTAAAAAATATATATATATTTTTTCTCTTCTATAACTTTAGCAATATCATGTTTTTTATTTTTATAATACAACCAATTTACTCTCACAAAACAGCAACTTATTTCTGTTAATTATACAACTTTTCCTCAAAATTTGACATCCTTTATTCTCATAATATTTTCAACTTTTATTTTTGCATATTGGCTTTTTCTGGCGATACTTCAAGTATAATATGGCAATATATTAGAAATGGGTAAAAAATATATTTTTTCACTTCTATAACTTTAGCAATATCATGTTTTTTTATTTTTTATAATACAACCAATTTACTCTCACAAAACAGTGACTTATTTCTGTTAATTATACAACTTTTCCTCAAAATTTTACATCCTTTATTCTCATATTTTCAACTTTTATTTTTGCAAAATGGCTTTTTCTGGCGATACTACAAGTACATTATGGCAATATATTAGAAATTGGTAAAAAATATACTTTTTCTCCTCTATAACTTTAGCAATATCATGTTTTTTAATTTTTATAATACAACCAATTTACTCTCACAAAACAGCGACTTATTTCTGTTAATTATACAACTTTTCCTCAAAATTTGACATCCTTTATTCTCATAATATTTTCAACTTTTATTTTTGCAAAATGGCTTTTTCTGGCGAAACTACAAGTATAATATGGCAATAAATTAGAAATTGGTAAAAAATATATTTTTTCTCTTCAATAACTTTAGCAATATCATGTTTTTAATTTTCATAATACAACCAATTTACTCTCACAAAACAGCGACTTATTTCTGTTAATTATACAACTTTTCCTCAAAATTTGACATCCTTTATTCTCATAATATTTTCAACTTTTATTTTTGCAAAATGGCTTTTTCTGGCGATACTACAAGTATAATATGGCAATATATTAGAAATGGGTAAAAAATATATTTTTTCTCTTCTATAACTTTAGCAATATCATGTTTTTTTAATTTTTATAATACAACTAATTTACTCTCACAAAACAGCGACTTATTTCTGTTAATTATACAACTTTTCCTCAAAATTTGACATCCTTTATTCTCATAATATTTTCAACTTTTATTTTTGCAAAATGGGGTTTTCTGGCGATACTACAAGTATAATATGGCAATATATTAGAAATGGGTAAAAAATATATTTTTTCTCTTCTATAACTTTAGCAATATCATGTTTTTTAATTTTTATAATACAACCAATTTACTCTCAGAAAACAGCGACTTATTTCTGTTAATAATACAACTTTTCCTCAAAATTTGACATCCTTTATTCTCATAATATTTTCAACTTTTATTTTTGCACGATGGCTTTTTCCGGCCATACTACAAGTATAATATGGCAATATTTTAGAAATTGGTAAAAAATATATTTTTTCCTCTTCTATAACTTTAGCAATATCATGTTTTTTTATCTTTATAATACAACCAATTTACTCTCACAAAACAGCAACTTAATTCTGTTAATTATACAACTTTTCCTCAAAATTTGACATCCTTTATTTTCATAATATTTTCAACTTTTATTTTTGCAAAATGGCTTTTTCTGGCGATACTACAAGTATAATATGACAATATATTAGTAATTGGTAAAAAATATATTTTGTCTCTTCTATAACTTTAGCAATATCATGTTCTTTTTCATTTTTATAATACAACCAATTTACTCTCACAAAACAGCGACTTATTTCTGTTAATAATACAACTTTTCCTCAAAATTTGACATCCTTTATTCTCATAATATTTTCAACTTTTATTTTTGCAAAATGGGGTTTTCTGGCGATACTACAAGTATAATATGGCAATATATTAGAAATGGGTAAAAAATATATTTTTTCTCTTCTATAACTTTAGCAATATCATGTTTTTTTAATTTTTATAATACAACCAATTTACTCTCACAAAACAGCGACTTATTTCTGTTAATTATACAACTTTTCCTCAAAATTTGACATCCTTTATTCTCATAATATTTTCAACTTTTATTTTTGCAAAATGGGGTTTTCTGGCGATACTACAAGTATAATATGGCAATATATTAGAAATGGGTAAAAAATATATTTTTTCTCTTCTATAACTTTAGCAATATCATGTTTTTTAATTTTTATAATACAACCAATTTACTCTCAGAAAACAGCGACTTATTTCTGTTAATAATACAACTTTTCCTCAAAATTTGACATCCTTTATTCTCATAATATTTTCAATTTTTATTTTTGCACGATGGCTTTTTCCGGCCATACTACAAGTATAATATGGCAATATTTTAGAAATTGGTAAAAAATATATTTTTTCCTCTTCTATAACTTTAGCAATATCATGTTTTTTTATCTTTATAATACAACCAATTTACTCTCACAAAACAGCGACTTATTTCTGTTAATTATACAACTTTTCCTCAAAATTTGACATCCTTTATCCTCATAATATTTTCAACTTTTATTTTTGCAAAATGGCTTTTTCTGGCGATACTACAAGTATAATATGGCAATATATTAGTAATTGGTAAAAAATATATTTTGTCTCTTCTATAACTTTAGCAATATCATGTTCTTTTTCATTTTTATAATACAACCAATTTACTCTCACAAAACAGCGACTTATTTCTGTTAATAATACAACTTTTCCTCAAAATTTGACATCCTTTATTCTCATAATATTTTCAACTTTTATTTTTGCAAAATGGGGTTTTCTGGCGATACTACAGGTATAATATGGCAATATATTAGAAATGGGTAAAAAATATATTTTTTCTCTTCCATAACTTTAGCAATATCATGTTTTTTAATTTTTATAATACAACCAATTTACTCTCACAAAACAGCAACTTATTTCTGTTAATTATACATATATATATATATGGCATTATATTAGAAAAAGTTTCTGGTACTATTGTTTTTCCCCTCCTCATGTACAAGCATGCATCTTTGTCAGAATTCCAGCAGGAAAACTGCAAAGCATGAGTGACGCTAGTAGGCGGTGAGAAAGGGAAGCGGTGCAGTCGTGAAGTCAACTCTCGCTTGCATATGCATGTTGTTGTGATGGATTAATGTGCCAGGAAGGAACAGCGACGCTTCACGGAGCAACACGCATGCATGCAACAACACACACGGGCACACACTAACAGACACAAGTACGTGTGCGAGCGCCTGAGGCCTTACAGGAAGGATGAGTAACGTTTCCAAGTTGACGGGGGGACAACTCCCGCGATGTGACGGATGGACTGTGTCTTGAACGCCTCAAAGTCACACAGCTTCACTCTTGGCTGCAAAGGACGGATGGACGCTAACGCAGGCGAGGAAGACGACAGCGGGGCCTCGTGAAAGGCGACGGAGCAACGCATCGATTTGTGTGCTGTAGTGCGTCTCGTAAACGACGTTTTGCGTTCTATCGATCTTTTTTGCCGTTTTTATTCTTCGTCAGGCGGCCAAAATGAAAATGTGAACACAATGGAAATCAATACGTACAAATGGCAAAGTGAAATCAAAATCCAAAACGCATGTGCAGGAAAACCATAGCAACTAATCTGTGTGTACGGATGGCGGGATTTTTCTCTCTTGGCTCCAGGCCAGTGGTTCTTAACCTTGTTGGAGGTACCGAACCCCACCAGTTTCATATGCGCATTCACCGAACCCTTCTTTAGTGAAAAATAAAATGTTTTTTTTTTTTTCAAATTCAAGACAATATTGTATGTTTTTGGTAACTTTAGTATGGGGAACATATTCTAAGTAACAAAGACCTAATTTAGAGTTTTTTGGACACTAGGGGAACATATTCTAAGTAACAAAGACTTAATTTAGAGTTTTTGGACACTAGGGGAACATATTCTAAGTAACAAAGACTTAATTTAGAGTTTTTTGGACACTAGGGGAACATATTCTAAGTAACAGACTTAATTTAGAGTTATTTGGTTAGGGTTAGGGTTATAATAAGGCCATGCCGAATAAGGCATTGATAAGTACTTAATAATGACTAGTTAAGAGCCAATATATTACTAATTTGCATGTTAATAAGCAAATAATTAATGGTGAATATGTTCCCCATACTAAAGTGTTACCATGTTTTATTCACTGGTGCACAAAATGAACCGTGCATGAACATCATCTTGTTCAAAGAACAAAACCAACACAGTGCATAAACTCACAACAAATTACACACCTGCAAATCAGTCTGACTTCTGCTGTTGCCGTATCCGTAATACGCCGATAGGGAGAAGTTTTTATTTACACGATGATTCGGGTGTGTCTTGACCTCCGCCGAACCCCTGAGCCCGACTCACCGAACCCCTAGGGTTCGATCAAACCCAGGTTAAGAACCACTGCTCTAGGCGAAGGCGGTCGTACTCCCTCCTTCTCTGTATCTTCCCTCTTTGTCTTGTCTAATCTTTTTTATTAATTTTTTGTCCTGTCCAGCTAATCAGGCAAATCATATAGTTAATGTAGATGCCCATATCGGCTGTACAAATTCACTTTACAAAAGAGAAGTGTGGGATACTTCTCTTGTTGCCTTATTTGTATTTCACTTGATTAAATAGATTTATATTATTATTTGGTGCAGCCGGGCCGGAGCTGGAGGGGATACAAAGAGATAAAAAAAAAAGGAAGACGGAGGGGGAAATTGCGGGGGACAAGAGAGGGCTAAAACAGAACTACAGCAAACAACAATAAAAACAACAACAATAGAACAACATCAGCAAATAGGATATGTACAAATATGATGGTAAAAGTGATAGCAAAGAAGCAGTTGGTGAAATAAATAATACAGAAATGACAATGAACATTATTACACTACAAATGGAAATAGCACTATTGGTAATTAATAATAATAATATAATAATTTCCTCTATTATCAACAATACAATTGTTAAAATGCAACAATACATATATGTAATGATAAACTTTAAGTGCCTCGCTTTCTGCGCTGTCCTCCGAAATATAAATATCTAACTTAGTTTAGTTTTTGACTCCCTCAGTTCCTGTTTTGAGCACCCCCGGACTGGTTTCACCTGCCTCTGATTAAAGTTCGGCATGCTCACCTGCTGCCGGGCACTAATCAGAGAGCTACTTATTCCCGATTTTCGCCACACACAGGCTGGTTTTCTTATTTGCTTCCATGCAACAGTTACGTTTGATTCATCCCTGCTTCTATGATTCTGGATTCTTGTTTGTATGCTAAGCTTTCGTGCTAGCTAGTTCCTTGGCTCCCCGTGCGATTGGCACGCGTTTCTTTTGTTTGGATCTTGTATTTTTGTATTCCTCGTGATTTATGGACAATGAATCATATTCTTACCTGCACCTTGCCTCCAGAGTTCCATCTGCATCTTGGGAGAACGATCCACGCCGTGACACTAACACGGAATTGATAAACTGGACTCTTTTAGTGGTACATGCTTGTCATTGCTTTTCCGTCCAGGACGAGGAAGACATCTATTTGGAACTGAGATCACAGGGCATCTGCTGATTTGACAGCGCATTGCTTTGGCGTATCGACACATTTGGAAGACGATGGCAACCGTTGAAGGAGACTAAAGGCTGCATAACGCGATCGACGGTATGAGTAGAGTTGTGGGCGCACGGACTGTGGCCATCAATCGCAAAGTGGATAACATCAGGGAGAAGCTTTCTGAAATGCAAAGCTTGATCAACTTGAGAGCAAGAATGTAATAAGATCAGACAAATCATTGGAATGATTTGGAATGACCTACTCAGTGGCCTAGTGGTTAGAGTGTCCGCCCTGAGATCGGTAGGTCGTGAGTTCAAACCCCGGCCGAGTCATACCAAAGACTATAAAAATGGGACCCATTGCCTCCCTGCTTGGTACTCAGCATCAAGGGTTGGAATTGGGGGTTAAATCACCAAAAATGATTCCCGTGCGCGGCACCGCTGCTGCCCACTGCTCCCCTCACCTCCCAGGGGGTGAACAAGGGGATGGGTCAAATGCAGAGGACAAATTTCACCACACCCAGTGTGTGTGTGACAATCATTGGTACTTTAACTTTAACTTTAGAATGTGTCTGCTCGCCTGGAAAACAATAATCCTTATCTACAATTCGACTCCCTCAAATGGTCTTGGCGACGCCGTGCCGTATACGTCCCAGCGAGACCATCACGGTGATAGCCACTAGTGCTGCCCCATTTTTGAGAAAAAACCTAATTGCGATTTTTTTTCTCCAAAATTGCGATTCGATTTGCGATTTTATATTTGATACATAAAAATTAGAGATGTCCGATGATGACTTTTTTGCCGATATCCGATATTCCGATATTGTCCAACTCTTAATTACCGATTCCGATATCAACCGATATACAGTCGTGGAATTAACACATTATTATGCCTAATTTTGTTGTGATGCCCCACTGGATGCATTAAACAATGTAACAAGGTTTTCCAAAATAAATCAACTCAAGGTATGGAAAAAAATGCCAACATGGCACTGCCATATTTATTATTGAAGTCACAAAGTGCATTATTTTTTTTAACATGCCTCAAAACAGCAGCTTGGAATTTGGGACATGCTCTCCCTGAGAGAGCATGAGGAGGTTGAGGTGGGCGGGGTTAGGGGTGGGCGGGGTTTCGGGTAGCGGGGGGGGGGGGTGTATATTGTAGCGTCCCGGAAGTGTTAGTGCTGCAAGGGGTTCTGGGTATTTGTTCTGTTGTGTTTATGTTGTGTTACGGTGCGGCTGTTCTCCCGAAATGTGTTTGTCATTCCTGTTTGGTGTGGGTTCACAGTGTGGCGCATATTTGTAACAGTGTTAAAGTTGTTTATACGGCCACCCTCAGGGTGACCTGTATGGCTTGCATTCGCTTGTGTGTGTGAAAAGCCGTAGATATTATGTGACTGGGCCGGCACGCAAAGGCAGTGCCTTTAAGGTTTATTGGTGTTCTATACTTCTCCCTACGTCCGTGTACACAGTGGTGTTTTAAAAAGTCATACATTTTACTTTTTGAAAGCGATACAGATGATTTCCGATATTACATTTTAAAGCATTTATCGGCCGATAATATCGGCAGCCCGATATTATCGGACATCTCCAATAAAAATGCATAAAACTGCAAAAATAACAAGTGAAGGAAGACATGTTACTTTTCGATTTAAGGTGCCACACATTAGAACAATATGCAATCATTTGCTTCACAATATATTTGGCTTTATGCAGACAAACAGAGCTTCTGTCTAAATCGTGCTCTTTAACTAAAGGAATAATCGATAAAAACTATACAGTGTTTGTATGGTAATGAAGTCATAACATATTTTAATAATGCAAGTAACCATTTAAAAGAATATCAACTTGTATTATTACTGTAAAATTGTTTATTTTGTTTTTGTGCATAACTTCCCGTCCAACACTAGCAGATTTTAGCTAAATAGAACGGATTTGAAGCTCTGCGTATATTTAGCTCTGGAATGTCCGGCATGTCGGTGACGTTCCGCGGGCGGTGGAAATTGACACATTGACTTGATTAAAAAGGTAGCGAGTCCGTCGGCGCGCGTGTGCCGGACCGCGGCCTTTTCGGATTCAGTGGAAATTCAGGGTGCTTTCTTCCTGTTTGAAGTGAGAGACGAACAAACGCGAGGCTCAACGATTGCGATTGGCGAACATGGCTCTCACTCAAATGCCGGTGACGGCGGAGAAAAACAAAACCAATCCCCAGCCTCTCGCGGTTATTTACCACACTAATTAAAACCTCATTGTCAACCCTAAGAGCCGCTCTGAACTCTGTTCGCCGCGCCTGCTTAAAAACTCCGTTGCAAGTCTCGTAGTTTCTTTGTTGTAACATGTGTATATATACAGTAGGGCTGTGAATCTTTGGGCACCACATGATACGATTCGATTCTCGGGGGTAACGATTAAATTCCGAATCGATTCTCGATTAAAAATCAATACTTTTTTAACAACATTGGGTGCCAGTTCTACGATTAACTACATTCCTGGATAAAATAAACATCTTTGATACATTTCTATATTACTTACTCAGTGACCTAGTGGTTAGAGTGTCCGCCCTGAGATCGGTAGGTTGTGAGGTCAAACCCCGGCCGAGTCATACCAAAGACTATAAAAATGGGACCCATTACCTCCCTGCTTGGCACTCAGCATCAAGGGTTGGAATTGGGGGTTAAATCACCAAAAATTATTCCCGGGCGCGGCCACCGCTGCTGCCCACTGCTCCCCTCCCCGGGGGTGAACAAGGGGATGGGTCAAATGCAGAGGTCAAATTTCACCACACCTAGTGTGTGTGTGTGTGTCAATCATTGGTACTTTAACTTTAACAGAAAACTGGTTTTGTTTAATGACAATTTACCCAAATATTTATGAAAGTGGCTGCACAGGACAGATTATAGAAAACATATATAATTTTTTTTTAATCAACTTTTGATTTATTTTAATCAATTAAGAATCGTTACAAAGAAGAATCGCGATTCATTTGAATTTTTTTTTTTTTTTTTAAAAGGGGAACATTATCACCAGACCTATGTAAGCGTCAATATATACCTTGATGTTGCAGAAAAAAGACCATATATTTTCTTAACCGATTTCCGAACTCTAAATGGGTGAATTTTGGCGAATTAAACACCTTTCTATTATTCGGTCTCGGAGCGATGACGTTGTGACGTCACATCGGGAAGCAATCCGCCATTTTCTCAAACATTACAAACACCGAATCAAATCAGCGCTGTTATTTTCCGTTTTTTCGACTGTTTTCCGTACCTTGGAGACATCATGCCTCGTCGGTGTGTTGTCGGAGGGTGTAACAACACGAACAGGGACGGATTCAAGTTGCACCAGTGGCCCAAAGATGCGAAAGTGGCAAGAAATTGGACGTTTGTTCCGCACACTTTACCGACGAAAGCTATGCTACGACAGAGATGGCAAGAATGTGTGGATATCCTGCGACACTCAAAGCAGATGCATTTCCAACGATAAAGTCAAAGAAATCTGCCGCCAGACCCCCATTGAATCTGCCGGAGTGTGTGAGCTATTCAGGGACAAAGGACCTCGGTAGCACGGCAAGCAATGGCGGCAGTTTGTTCCCGCAGACGAGCGAGCTAAACCCCCTGGATGTCTTGGCTCACACCGTCCCTTATGCCACCGAAGATGATCAAGAGAAGAATATCGACCCTAGCTTCCCTGGCCTGCTGACATCAACTCCAAAACTGGACAGATCAGCTTTCAGGAAAAGAGAGCGGATGAGGGTATGTCTACAGAATATATTAATTGATGAAAACTTTATTCATTACTCGCGGTTTTACGTAAATGATTATACATAAACTGTGTTTACCAATAATTTAGCTTAAAAACATTACAACACTTAAAAACAAACACATACCAATCGTTGGTTAGAAGGCGATCGCCGAATTCGTCCTCGCTTTCTCCCGTGTCGTTTTCGTCGGTTTCGCTTGCATACGGTTCAAACCGATATGGCTCAATAGCTTCAGTTTCTTCTTCAATTTCGCTTAAGCCCCTGAAATCCGAGTCTGAATCCAAGCTAATGTCGCTACCTTGCTGTTCTATCCGCCATGTTTGTTTGTATTGGCATCACTATGTGATGTCACAGGAAAATGGACGGGTGTATATAACGATGGTTAAAATCAGGCACTTTGAAGCTTTTTTTTAGGGATATTGCGTGATGGGTAAAATTTTGAAAAAAACTTCGAAAAATAAAATAATCCACTGGGAACTGATTTTTAATGGTTTTATCCATCCATCCATCCATCTTCCTCCGCTTATCCGAGGTCGGGTCGCGGGGGCAGCAGCCTAAGCAGGGAAGCCCAGACTTCCCTCTCCCCAGCCACTTCGTCCAGCTCCTCCCGGGGAATCCCGAGGCGTTCCCAGGCCAGCCGGGAGACATAGTCTTCCCAACGTGTCCTGGGTCTTCCTCGTGGCCTCCTACCGGTCGGACATGCCCTAAACACCTCCTTAGGGAGGCGCTCGGGTGGCATCCTGACCAGATGCCCGAGCCACCTCATCTGGCTCCTCTCGATGTGGAGGAGCAGCGGCTTTACTTTGAGCTCCCCCCGGATGGCAGAGCTTCTCACCCTATCTCTAAGGGAGAGCCCCGCCACCCGGCGGAGGAAACTCATTTCGGCCGCTTGTACCCGTGATCTTGTCCTTTCGGTCATAACCCAAAGCTCATGACCATAGGTGAGGATGGGAACGTAGATCGACCGGTAAATTGAGAGCTTTGCCTTCCGGCTCAGCTCCTTCTTCACCACAACGGATCGATACAGCGTCCGCATTACTGAAGACGCCGCACCGATCCGCCTGTCGATCTCACGATCCACTCTTCCCTCACTCGTGAACAAGACTCCGAGGTACTTGAACTCCTCCACTTGGGGCAAGATCTCCTCCCCAACCCGGAGATGGCACTCCACCCTTTTCCGGGCGAGAACCATGGACTCGGACTTGGAGGTGCTGATTCTCATCCCAGTCGCTTCACACTCAGCTGCGAACCGATCCAGTGAGAGCTGAAGATCCTGGCCAGATGAAGCCATCAGGACCAAATCATCTGCAAAAAGCAGAGACCTAATCCTGCAGCCACCAAACCGGATCCCCTCAACGCCATGACTGCGCCTAGAAATTCTGTCCATAAAAGTTATGAACAGAATCGGTGACAAAGGGCAGCCTTGGCGGAGTCCAACCCTCACCGGAAACGTGTCCGACTTACTGCCGGCAATGCGAACCAAGCTCTGACACTGATCATACAGGGAGCGGACCGCCACAATCAGACAGTCCGAAACCCCATACTCTCTGAGCACTCCCCACAGGACTTCCCGAGGGACACGGTCGAATGCCTTCTCCAAGTCCACAAAGCACATGTAGACTGGTTGGGCAAACTCCCATGCACCCTCAAGGACCCTGCCGAGAGTATAGAGCTGGTCCACAGTTCCACGACCAGGACGAAAACCACACTGTTCCTCCTGAATCCGAGGTTCGACTATCCGGCGTAGCCTCCTCTCCAGTACACCTGAATAGACCTTACCGGGAAGGCTGAGGAGTGTGATGGTTTTAATGGTTTTAACCCTTCTGAAATTGTGATAATGTTCCCCTTTAACACCGCAAGTATACAGTATTATGCTTATCGTGGCTATCTATAGCACCCCCTTCCTCCTCAACTGGGCTCAACTTTTTTTTTTAAACTTTTTTACGGGACTCATCAGCGGTTCTGTTATGTCACCTTGTACAATATATATCTTCTCTTGAACGGGTCTGTGCTGAAAATCCAATTTTGTTTGGTGCTTTTTCAGTGCAATGACAATAAAGTGCTACCCTACTATGTGTGGTACAAAATATGTCATTTTACAACACACTGTATGTGTGGTACTTGAACACACCTCTTACTGTTTATTCAGTACTCAATTAACAGTAAATAAAAACAAGCAATTAAAGGGGAACGTCCCAACTAGGGGCAATTTTACGATTCTTCAGCGCCGATTGTTGTGCTCAAGTGACTGATCAGCCGACACTTCAAACTTTCATGACAAACATTTCTCATCTTAGCCTCCTTCGGCGTGATTAACGCTGTCAAGCGCCGCCTCTTGACGCTCGCTAGCTGGCACGGAACGCCGACAAGCTGATGAAATACAAATGCAATACCTGTGCAGACGGGGACAAAAAAAGCCAGGATAGCGTGACCCCTTCGTCTTCAACTTTTATAACCCCCGTAAACTTTTCAGGCAATTACGCCACTCCCCGCTTCGCACGGCCAGCGAGGGCAACAACCGCAAAATAAACCTCTCCACGGCGCTCGCCACACAACGATTCCCCTGAAAGCAACACTGATGTCAAAGTCACTTCAATAACATTCTCTCCGAGGAGACGTTTCACCTTCATGAGGACCATCAACACCCACAGAGGAAGACATTATTACATTTTAATAACACACGCATGTTAAAAAACATAAACATAACCGCCTCATACACAGGACTATAATGACCACACTAAAAAGATATTAAAGAATATATCACAAAAATAAAGTTTGAAATATTGCAAGAAATGTGTAATTTTACACGTTAAAAAAAATAATTTTAAAGAATTATATAAAGTAATTGTCTACTGTGTTATTATAGTTTATATTTATAATCATAATTTTCCGCAAAAAATACATTATCTCGGAAGAAAAAAGTAAAAACACTATTAAAGCACAGTCCCAATTTTAAAGGAAAAAAGTGCCCATTTTATGTGGAAATTGTCGTAACATCACAATGATTGAATCGTAATATTAAAAGTCAAGTAAGTCTTTTTTTTTTTACGTGTAAAAGTCGGGATTTCACAACGATTTGGTCACAATAGTACAAGGAAAAATGAGTGGGAAAAAAATATAGTTTACATTCACATTGTAAAAAAAAATAAAACTTACGGGTAAAATGGCTAAATTAAAATGTTTTAATACATATTATAATAATATAACTAGATTTTTATAAAAGACATTGTGAGAAAAAATGTATATCACTACTAAAATATAGTCATGATTTTATGAGAAAATGTGCCGATTTTACGGAAATATTGTCGTAATGCCACTAGAATTCTTTCTTTCTTTAGTTTATTTTGTACATGAACACACTTACAGCATAATACATCACGCAATTTCATATCATTTCATTTTACACATACTTGCCAACCTTGAGACCTCCGATTTCGGGAGGTGGGTGGTGGGGGTGTGGTGGGGCGTGGTTAAGAGGGGAGGAGTATATTGACAGCTAGAATTCACCAAGTCAAGTATTTCATACATATATATATATATTTATATATATATATATAGATATCTACATCCTGAAAATATGCAAACAAAACTGTGTTTAGATAATTGATACTTCAAACTTGCATAAATAAATATTAAGGAATATAACATAACTTGGCTTCTGAGAGTTTCAAAATGTAATGAATAAAATGCTAAAGTTGTTGATAAACAAGCAATTATTTTAATAATTAAATATGGTCATTTTAAATGAATTATTATGATAATTTAAAATCAATTATTTCAAATATGTTTATTTTAATGTATAATTCTATGGCTGGATGTAATAAGGAGTCACCAAAAAATACAAATAAAAATACAATTAATTTTGATGTTTTTAGCAAAATATAGTAAAAATGTATTTAGTTTTTTTTTTTTTTTTAAATTAATAAATATATTTATTTTTAGGTAAAATAAACATAATAATACAATTTATCTCTAGTCTGGATGATTTAGTTCTTGTCACCCTGTTGTCCTCCCGTCATGAAAAAAGGCTGTCCTCACTCAGGTCCACATGGAGCTGGAGGGGGCGTGGTTTCCAGCTCCGGCTGAAAATCGGGAGATTTTCGGGAGAATATTTGTCCCGGGAGGTTTTGGGGAGAGGCGCTGAATTTCGGGAATCTCCCGGAAAATTCGGGAGGGTTGGCAAGTATGATTTTACATCATGCCCGAAAAGGAGTAGGAAGAAGCAAAGCTTATTTAATCCTATCCCTTTCTCACTTCAGAGTGTTTACAAATATATAGAATCATTTACTAGTCATGATTTTATGACAAAATGTGCTGATTTTACGAAAATATTGTCGTAATGCCACTAGAATTCTTTCTTTCTTTAGTTTATTTCGAACATGAACTCACTTACAGCATAATACATCACGCAATTTCATATCATTTCATTTTACATCATGCCCGAAAAGGAGTAGGAAGAAGCAAAGCTTATTTAATCCTACCTCTTTCTCACTTCAGAGCGTTTACAAATATATAGAATCATTTACTGACCTTTTTATATAATAAAATAACATCTATGAATTAAATCGCAATATTAAAAAAAAAAATTAAGTCTTTGTTTTCAAACAAAATAGTCAACATTTTACAACCCTATTAAAAAACAAATGGTAAAACTACAAAAAAAAGTCATGGAAATTAGACAAAACAGATGTTGTATTGTTATAATTTGACAGGAAAAAGTCATATCACAAGTCCTAATATAAACAGAATGAAGTGATATGTTCCATTTTTATTTTCCAAAGCTGAATAAAGTGTTGGTTAAAACAATTTTTCAATATTACATGAAAAAAGTCTTACTGTTACAAGAAAATAATATACAGAGAATGAAGGGGATAATTTTTTTTTCAAAACTACGAGAAAGAAGTCTGCCATAATATAGCGAGAAAAAAAGGTTGCAAATTAGAAAAAGTCCTAAGTTTACGAAGAGAGGAGAAAAAAAATGTAATACAGCGTGAGAAATACTTTTTAATTGCTCAAAAACGGAGAAAAAAGACATTTGTTTTATTAGAGATCAAAAAATAACTTATTATATCTTTGTGGAAAATGTTGGACGCGGTGTGTTGTCGGGCTTATGGGATGTGATGCAAGTGTAAGCCACTGTGACACACTATTGTTCATTTCTAATTTTTTTAGTATTTTTTTATTAATGTTTTTAATGATGATATCAATGAGGGTTTTTTTAATCACTGCTATTTTGAAATTGTTACTAATATTGATGCTGTTGTCGATAATGTTCATTTTTGTTTCACTACATTTGGATTTGTGTGTCCTCAATTGCTCTGTTTATTGTTGTTCTTAATGTTGCTGGGACGGGTTTGGTTTTGGAATTGGATTGCATTGTTGTGGTGTTGTTGTGTATTGTTTTGTTGATTGATTAATAAATTCATTATAAAAAAAACAAAACAAAAACAAACAAAAAAAAAAAAACATTCGTAATAATATAAATGACTAGTCGCAAAATAGTAAAAAAAATATATACAGGTAAAAGCCAGTAAATTAGAATATTTTGAAAAACTTGATTTATTTCAGTAATTGCATTCAAAAGGTGTAACTTGTACATTATATTTATTCATTGCACACAGACTGATGCATTCAAATGTTTATTTCATTTAATTTTGATGATTTGAAGTGACAACAAATGAAAATCCAAAATTCCGTGTGTCACAAAATTAGAATATTGTGTAAGGCTAATACAAAAAAGGGATTTTTAGAAATGTTGGCCAACTGAAAAGTATGAAAATGAAAAATATGAGCATGTACAATACTCAATACTTGGTTGGAGCTCCTTTTGCCTCAATTACTGCGTTAATGCGGCGTGGCATGGAGTCGATGAGTTTCTGGCACTGCTCAGGTGTTATGAGAGCCCAGGTTGCTCTGATAGTGGCCTTCAACTCTTCTGCATTTTTGGGTCTGGCATTCTGCATCTTCCTTTTCCCAATACCCCACAGATTTTCTATGGGGCTAAGGTCAGGGGAGTTGGCGGGCCAATTTAGAACAGAAATACCATGGTCCGTAAACCAGGCACGGGTAGATTTTGCGCTGTGTGCAGGCGCCAAGTCCTGTTGGAACTTGAAATCTCCATCTCCATAGAGCAGGTCAGCAGCAGGAAGCATGAAGTGCTCTAAAACTTGCTGGTAGACGGCTGCGTTGACCCTGGATCTCAGGAAACAGAGTGGACCGACACCAGCAGATGACATGGCACCCCAAACCATCACCCAACCATGCAAATTTTGCATTTCCTTTGGAAATCGAGGTCCCAGAGTCTGGAGGAAGACAGGAGAGGCACAGGATCCACGTTGCCTGAAGTCTAGTGTAAAGTTTCCACCATCAGTGATGGTTTGGGGTGCCATGTCATCTGCTGGTGTCGGTCCACTCTGTTTCCTGAGATCCAGGGTCAACGCAGCCGTCTACCAGCAAGTTTTAGAGCACTTCATGCTTCCTGCTGCTGACCTGCTCTATGGAGATGGAGATTTCAAGTTCCAACAGGACTTGGCGCCTGCACACAGCGCAAAATCTACCCGTGCCTGGTTTACGGACCATGGTATTTCTGTTCTAAATTGGCCCGCCAACTCCCCTGACCTTAGCCCCATAGAAAATCTGTGGGGTATTGTGAAAAGGAAGATGCAGAATGCCAGACCCAAAAACGCAGAAGAGTTGAAGGCCACTATCAGAGCAACCTGGGCTCTCATAACACCTGAGCAGTGCCAGAAACTCATCGACTCCATGCCACGCCGCATTAACGCAGTAATTGAGGCAAAAGGAGCTCCAACCAAGTATTGAGTATTGTACATGCTCATATTTTTCATTTTCATACTTTTCAGTTGGCCAACATTTCTAAAAATCCCTTTTTTGTATTAGCCTTAAGTAATATTCTAATTTTGTGACACACGGAATTTTGGATTTTCATTTGTTGCCACTTCAAATCATCAAAATTAAATGAAATAAACATTTGAATGCATCAGTCTGTGTGCAATGAATAAATATAATGTACAAGTTACACCTTTTGAATGCAATTACTGAAATAAATCAAGTTTTTCAAAATATTCTAATTTACTGGCTTTTACCTGTATATATATATTGAGAAGTTTTAAATAACTATGTATATGCAAGGTGTACATCTTTTTTTGGTCATGATTTTGAACAATTATACTTGTTTCACCCTAATGGCATCCATTTTTTTAGGGTAATTAGCAAACTTAACAACGAATGGGGATGCATTCAGGGACAAATATGTGATATGGAAATGCCAGAATTATTATAGCAAAGCAGTGGAAAAGTAGCTGTGAAGAGTTTTATTGTCACGAAAACAACAATTAATCTAATAATAAAGCTATCCCTTTGTTGCTAATGATTAGCATGCGATTTGTCATTCCAATTAAGAACGATGCCAAAGGATACCAACTAAAATAGGAGCTCCCATTGAGAGTTTGTTTAGTCTCAGACAGAAAGCAGTTCAAGTTTTTTTTTTAAATTCACCAACCAAAATAAGATCCAAGATTTGCAAAATGACAGCAAGTGTCACCGATTGAACCCAAGAGAGAGTACCTGATTGTACTTCTCCAAAACTGGACAGGGATGGATTTATCTTTGTTTGCCTTTTCCCTCCAGTGCTGTGCTTTGGGAGAAAAATGGGGTTAGAACTCTTGTCATCTCAAAATAAGGTGGTTTATTTTTTGCTAAAAGAAAGAAAATAAAGGCTGGTGGCTGAGAGGCAATCAAGTCCTTTTGGGTTGAAACTTTCGATAAGAGCGGCTTACTCCCTGCAATTATAATCAAGCACATTTTGAAGAAAAGAAACGGGTGGGCTTTGTGGGAAAATTTCTCTAAGAACGGACAAAAGACCTTGTGTTCATGGGCAATTTGAATCGGACGTCTTGGACGATTAACTCCAACCTTTTCAAACGTCCAGAAAACGGAAATGTCTTGAGATGATTGAAATTTCACAGCAAATTGGTAATCACTTGTCACGTCGTCCGTCAGCTCTTCACTTTCGGGAGAAGTGGTGGTCTTTTATAGGTCAATTTGGAATACTGAGTACTTCACTCAGATGGCAGAAAAACTATTCGGTCCAGGATGACATTCAATTTTTGTTCGTGCTTTTGATGGTTTTTAAATATTTTTAAATTTAAACAACTATCCAAATGTTTCCGGAACAAACCCTTTTACTTTACTTTACAAAAAAAGTTTTTGTTTCAATATGATGTCTGTAGAAGGTCAAACATGACACAAACCTTCTTAATTGTTAGAAATCCCACTGTAAACATGCTTCACTGGTGAGAGTATCGAGCGACCAACTCATTTTGGCGGTCCTTGAACTAGTTTGTTTACATGTAAAACTTTCTCCGACGCTGCCACAGAAAGACCTGTTTTATGCCACTCCTTTGTCTCATTTTGTCCACCAAACGTTTTATGCTGTGCGTGAATGCACAAAGGTGAGCTTTGTTGATGTTATCGAATTGTTGGAGTGCTAATCAGGCATATTTAGTCAGTGCATGACTGCAAGCTAATTGATGCTATCATGCTATTTCGGCTAGCTGTATGTACACATTGCCTCATTATTCCTCGTGTGTAGGTATATTTGAGCTCATTTCATTTCCTTTACTTATGTCCTCTGTGTATTACCGTATTTTTCGGACTATAAGTCGCAGTTTATTTCTCTAGTGCGACTTATATATGTTTTTTTCCTTCTTTATTATGCATTTTCGTCAGGTGCGACTTATACTCCGGTGCGACTTATACTCCGAAAAATACGGTAATTGATATTTGCATGTCTCTTGACACATTATCTATATGTAATATTGGCTGCATTTCTGTGTAAATGCAAACACTCTGCACCTTATTGCTCTGTTATCCTGCACTACAACGAGCTAATGCAACACAATTTTGTTCTTATCTGTACTGTAAAGTTCAAATGTGAATGACAATAAAAGGAAGTCTAAGTGTGCCGTTATTGACCACAGCAAACAACCAGCTTGCAAAGATTGTAAGAAATCCATTAGATGAAGACAATCTGCCGTTTCCTTTAACTTGAACACACACACCTATACCTTTGGCCATTCTAAGCCAGTCATTTCCAGGAGTTATCTCACCCTCTGAGAAGCCTCTGGTTTACCAATGTTTTTAGAAATGTGTCGAATAAATATTACATTTCAACATTTCTGTCAATGAAGAATTGCGACAGCCTGCGACACAGTCATTTTGATAGTAGGCTAATATAGCTAATATAGTCACCTAAGTCATGTGCTGCCTTCATTATAACACTTATATAAGGCTTTTAATTGTTTTGCGCCTTCAGACAGATTTTTTTTTTGTATTTTTGGTCCAATATGGCTCTTTCAACATATTGGGTTGCTGACCCCTGACTTAACTGTAGGATTAATTAATTAATTCATATGACCGTTCATACAAGAGTAAAAATAATTAAACTACAGTACCAATAAAAAAGGCAAAAAAACGTAACAATGAAGAATCGGCAAAGCTGTAATGTGTCGCTGATGCCTCACGAAATTTTTTTTGTACATTTTTAGAAAAAAAAAAATTCAAAATTTTCTGTCAGTACAAAAAAGTAGTAATTATTACAAGAAAAATGCTAACATTTTATGAAAAAAAGGGATTAAATATAGGTAAATGTCATTGCAACATGCCACATGCACAACTAGACTAAAAGTGTATAAGTGCAGTGCAGTAAAAACATATATTCAAAAATAGATTTAAAACATAGCTAAAATCCAGACATAAAAATAGCTGAAATAAAATAATTTCAAAGAGGCTAAAAACTCCAATAAAGTCATCCCTCCTCATCTAATTCCCATGTGTGTGACAATCATTGGTACTTTAACTTTAATTTGCGTGTAAGAATTTTTTTAAAATTATCGAGTAGAGTTGGATAAAATCATTTTTTTTTTGCTCTAATTGACATGTAGTGCCTTCCTAAAGGGTAGCAACTGAAACAGGGAGTATGGCAACAAAATTGTGTGAAAATGTCAAAAGTTGACACCAGTACAGAAAAAAGTTGTAAATATTGAGAAAAATGTTAATGTTTTACTAAAAAAAAGATTATATATGATAATACTTTTTTTTGCTAATGTCTGAATTTTACGACAGTACAAAAAATAGTATCAGTTATGAGAAAAATCGTAACATTTTACATAAATGTGTCAGAGTATGTTGGTGACGAACCCCAAGATGCAGAGAAGGCGGAAGGCATTGTGCGGGAAAACATGATTTAATTTAACACTATAGCAAAAAAAACAAACAAAAGGGTACAAACAAAAGGCGCGCACAAGGCGGAGAACAAACTTGGCTATGAACTAAAATAGCACAAAGGCTAACTGTCGACAAGAAACAAAAACACTTACTGTGACACGAAGGAACTATGACACGAGCAGAGTGAACAAAAGTAGACAGAGCTACAATGATAAGTATTGTGACAGGTAGTAGTGACAATAATCTAGCACTGACTGGAGAGGAAGGCAGGTTCAAATAGCAGCTGGCTGATTGACACCAGGTGTGGCCAGGTGCCAATCAGCCACAGCTGAGGGGACAAAGCACTCAGGGAGATAATCAGGAAATAACCAAAATAAGAGCGCTGACAGGAAACAAAGACAGGAAAAACCAAAACCTAACTGAACTGTCAGTGACAAACCTGACAAAATGATTATATGCGTATCACATGTTTAATGCAAAAACGTTCCAGAAAAAAGTTGTAAATATTATGAGAACAATGTTAACGTTTTACGAAAAAAAAAAAAAGATTATATTTGACAATATTTTTTTTTTGCTAATGTCTGAATTTTAGGGCAGTACAGAAAAAAGTAGTAGTTATGAGAAAAATCTTAACATTTTACAAAAACAAATGATTATATAAGTATAACATCTTTAATGCAAAAACGTCAGAATTAAATGACGGTACAGAAAAAAGTACTAATTAATATGGTAATTATTTACCAAGTTTTCACAGAAAAAGTCATAATGAGAATACAAATATTTACATGAAAAACGTCAGTACATTTTTTTAAATATCGGAAATGTAATTGTATTTTTTTTTGTACGACTTAAATTAATATTAAAATATATGTTAAGGTATGATATGTAAGGATATGTTAAATTACCAGAAAAAAAAAGTCTGGATTGTCGAAAAATATTTTTGAGCTTCGGGAATAAAAGAGAAATATTTATGAGATTGAAGTTGTACTGGAAGGGGAAAAAGTGAAAGAGAAAGGTTCTAAGAGTAAAGTCAGGATTTAACGAAAAAGTAGTGATCATACAAAAAGAGTCTTAGTACCGTATTTTTGGACTATAAGGCACACTTAAAATCCTTTCATTTTCTCAAAAATGGACAGTGCGCCTTATAAGCCGGTGCGCCTAATGTACGGCATAATTCTGGTTGTGCTCACTCACCTCGAAGCTATTATATTTGGTACATGGTAATGATAAGTGTGACCAGTAGATGGCAGTCACACATAAGAGATACGCCAGTAAACACCACCAAAACTTTAAATGTTCCATTGAGAATATAGAACATTACACACGGCGCTCAAAAATCTTTTTAGTACGACTTTGGTAAGCTATGAAGCCGCACCGCTTGATGGATTGTCGGCGCATTAAACATACGAGTATAATTATGGTACCTGTTTAAAGACTGCAAAATGGCACCTATTAACAGACATTATCTGGCGTTTTGTTTGGCAATATTATGCAAAAGCAACTTTTCTTACCTTCTGGTACCTGCTGATGTGTATTTGGGATCTGCATAAGTCCTGAAAAAATGTGCGCTTCCGCCATTGTAGTCCGTGCAGACACTGTAGTTGATAAGCTTCTTCTTTTTCTCTGACTTCTTGTTATGTGGCATTTGTCAGAATAATTGTATATAAGTTATCGCACAACTTGTTTTCCCATTAGTTCAGGCTGCCCTGTGAGAAGACAAAAGCTGTCTTTGTCCTTATCAAGCAAACGGCCTGCCGCTTGTAAACCTCCACTGTGTGCGATGGGATGCAACGTGGAGGTGTCCCTGATCTATTGGACAGCCACAGGAAGACCTTGTCACGACCCGAGATCTACAAAGCAGAGAGGGAGCAGACCTGACCTCGCTCTGGGCACTTTTTCTTTAAACTGTTAATGACCGAGGGCGGCAGCTGTTTATGACCCCCTCCCCTTAGAAACAGCTGCAGCCATGTAATCAGGAAATGCCCAAATAAATAGATGTCATCAGTGTTTGAACCTGACACATCCATCTTCCCCTGTTGCCATTTCTAATATAAAGTACCGTAAAGTTCTTACTTATATCTGTCAGAAGACTACCTATCAAAGTGCTAAAAACTGTAGAGGGTTTCCCTAATTCACCCAGGGAACTTTAGTTATTAGAGGGCTCCTGTCACGGCCCCGGCGCATCCTAATGCGCATTTATCTGTGCGCTCTGCTGGGCGCAGCTCCAGGAGCGTGCCAGGCGCGTGCCAGTCCGGCTGTAGCAAGCAGCTGCAATAAATCGCCGGCTATCACCACACCTGAAGCTGATGATGAGACCTGCCTTCTTAAGCCAGCACAACCTGCTATCCGGGGCCAGAGCGTAGTTTCCTGTTTTGTACAGTAAGGACTCGTAATCAAGCTCTATGCATACTCTCTCTGTGTTTCTCCCCTTGCCGTGTTTCACTTGTCTCGTGTCCTCCTTGTCGCCTTCCAACAGCAGACCTCGGTTCCCGCGTCACGACCTGTGTGTCTCGTCTCCTCGTGTTCCCTCTGCTTCCCTGACTGCCTCTTGGATCTCGACCTCCCGCCTGGACACGGACTTTTCGACTTCCGGCCTGTGCTCACGGACCTACGAGCCTGCCTCGCCCCTATTGGACTTCAGCACCTCCCTTTCAACACTACCAGTAACACACTACAGCTAATCTCTACACATAGTCACACACACCACCCACATATTGGATTAGATCACACACTTCATTTATTGTTTGAATATATAAATAAACAGAGTCATGCCTGTGCCGTCTCCTTCCTCCTGTACACGTAACAGTTCCGGACGGTTTTTCACGGGACACATTTCCGGCGTTGACGTACGGAATTATGATATTATGCTTGACAAGAGAATATAAAAAAAACAATAGTAAATATTACAATAGTCATTAAAATACTACGAGAAGGTTTTGAATTTTGAGAGGAGAGTTATAATTGAACAAAGTGCGTTTTCCTCTTACAATAAAGCCGTAAAATTGTGAAAATATTTTTTTCTAATTTGACAAGAAAAAGTCGTTGCGTTACAAAAGTAAAGTTGCAAGAAAAATTGGTAATAGATTCGTAATTTTCTGAAAAAAAAAAAAAAGGTGTATTATGACAAGAAAGACTCTTAGCATTTGATGACAAAGCCAACCACTAAATGGAGGGCTAAAATAATTGGTGAACACACGATTGATTCCTCCGGGGCCAGACGGCCAGTTAAATCTGCTGCTAGATTCATCACGGCTTGCGGCAGATTACAAATGATCAATTACTCATTTAAAATGATGGATGGACGACTTCTATCTTTCCTGGCTGTTTCTCCATCAGCGGGCGCATCCATCAGCCCGCTACCTTTCTCCTGACAGCCTTAAAGCGTAATCTCTCTCGCCGTGATCAAAACTTTCGCCAAGCGTAACTTTTCTCCCCCCCCCCACCGTAAATGACCAGTCAGGCGCCGGTAAATCACTCGAGCCGCGGCCATAACCGGCGACGCTTTCTTTATAAGGACCTCCGAACCTGTCTGGGCTGATGCCTTTATGGCCGCTTTACGTCTTTTATTACGGCCGACTTTGACATCAACAGCAGCTTCCGCGTAGACAAAACTGACAAAGAAGGTCAAGGACCAAGGCCGAGTTAATTGCTAGGAACAGAGAGGCATGGCAGCAATGCTTAAATATGTAGAGAATGTCGGAATTTGACCTTAAAATAACAGCGCTAAATCAATGGAGAACTATTTTGGCACTCTGTAGCATGACCTAACCTCAAAAGTTGTGTTAGCATTGGCGTCAGGTTATTTTTTTTGCAGTGCTTTGACACGTGCCATTATTTTCAATGCCACGTATTACCGCAGGAAATACATGGCAATATTAAAAAAAAATAAAAAAAAAGTTTTTTATTTTACATTATAAAAGTCAGAATTTTACACTAAAACTACAATACGAGCATTTTTCTTATCATTTGGGGGAAAAAAGGTAACACTATAAAAAATAAAAAGTCCTATTACAAAAGTTCTAATAATACAAGAATGAAGTCCCAATTGGACAATGTAAAAAAAAAAATATTATTACAAATAAGGTCCCAATAGAAAGAGAATGATGTGACAAGTTAACAATAAAAATAAAAATAAAAGGAAACATTTGTAATTTGTGTGCATAAAGTTGTGATTTTTTTAAATACAAATATTGGGTGATTAAAAATAGTTGTACTATTACATGAAAAAAGTCCTAAATTTGACGAGAATGTGGCTTGGCTGCTGTCTTGCTGAAATAAGCAGGGGCATCCATGAAAAAGACGTTGCTTGGATGGCAACAAAACCTGTATGTACCTTTAAAGGTGCCTTCACAGATGTGTACGTTACCCATGCCTTGGGCACTAATACACCCCCATACCATCACAGATGCTGGCTTTTGAACTTTGCGCCTATAACAGTCCGGATGGTTCTTTGCCTCTTTGGTCCGGAGGACACGACGTCCACAGTTTCTAAAAACTATTTGAAATGTGGACTTGTCAGACCACAGAACACTTTTCCACTTTGCATCAATCCATCTTAGATGAGCTTTGGCTCTGCGGAGCCGGCCGCGTTTCTGGGTGTTGTTGATAAATGCCGTTCGCTTTGCATAGTAGAGTTTTAACTTGCACTTACAGATGTAGCGACAAACTGTAGTTACTGACAGGGGTTTTCTGAAATCATTGTATTCTGTTTTTATTTACGATTTACACAACGTGCCAACTTCACTGGTTTTGGGTTTTGTTAAATAACGTAGGGTATATTATAATAAAATACTGTGGTACTAATTGATTAAACAGGGTACTCTGTCTTTGAAAAATACTAGAGATGTCCGATACTATTATCGGCCGATAAATGCGTTAAAATGTAATATCGGAAATTATCGGTATCGTTTTTTTTAATTATTGGTATCGTTTTTATTTTATTTTTTTATTTTCTATTTATTAAATCAACATAAAAAAACACAAGATACACTTACAATTAGTGCACCAACCCAAAAAACATTCCTCCCCCATTTACACTCATGCACACTCATTCACACAGAAGGGTTGTTTCTTTCTGTTATTAATATTCTGGTTCCTACATTATATATCAACATATATCAATACAGTCTGCAGGGATACAGTCCGTAAGCACACATGATTGGTCCACTAATAATACTAACCTTTAACAGTTAATTTTACTAATTTTCATTAATTACTAGTTTCTATGTAACTGTTTTTATATTGTTTTACTTTCTTTTTTATTCAAGAAAATGTTTTCAATTTATTTATCTTATTTTATTTTATTTATTTATTTTATAAGTACCTTATCTTCACCATACCTGGTTGTGCAAATTAGGCATGATAATGTGTTTAATTCCACGACTGTATATATCGGTTGATATCGGTATCGGTAATTAAAGAGTTGGACAATATCGGGATATCGGATATCGGCAAAAAGCCATTATCGGACATCCCTAAAAAAATACAGGTACTTTTTTGATGGCGCGCCGTGGTGACATTATACACGCACAGAGCACTTACTAGCAGAAACAGTGTGGAGACAGAAGAAGGACAATGGACATATTATGGCTATTTAACTTACGATAAAGCTGAAGCTATAAACACTGAAGCAATGTTCTGCAAGCGGTGCTTTACAACATAGATAACTAGCGGCTATCGTCCCTCAACAGTGTTTTAGCTACTTCTAAATCACTAATCCTTGCTTCCATGGCGACAAACTACTATTCTTACAAGTATCATCCCTACAGGACGAGGAATAGCTAAACATGCTTCACTACACACCATAGGAGGATACAGTAGCTAACCGCTAGCAGCAAGCGAGCGCTCCTGAATGTAAACAAATGGGTGAAGCTATACAAATATTGACTGTAATGATACCAAGTAAAGCCGTATGTAGTCGATATTACAGACATTGTAATCATTGTAATATCATCTATGTAATCATTGTAATATCGACTGTAACGATACCAAGTAAAGCCGCATGTAGTCGATATTAAAGACATTGGAATCATTGTAATATTATCTATGTAATCATTGTAATAATCGACTGTAATGATACCAAGTAAAGCCGTATGTAGTCGATATTACAATGATTACATAGATATTTTTTATTAGAACAACATTTTTTGTCAATTTTTATTATTGTAGCTACTTGGTATTGGATCGATATCCAAATTGGTAATGTCACTCAAAACTAATGTAAAGTACCCAAACAAAAGAAGAAAAAGTGCCAATTACATTTTAGTGTGGATAGAACATCTTAAAAAAACAAAGTGAGAAGATATTAACAGGAAATGAACAAGTAGGTTAATAATCCAATTTCTATTGCTTGTCCTTTATAATCTTGACAAAATAATAGAATGATAAATGACACAATATGTTACTGATATGTGTCAGCAGCCAAACCAGGATCCTTTGTTTGATTACTTACTACTAAAAGAAAAGTTATCTCGTATGTTCACTATTTTATTAAATGCTAAAATTGTTCTTTGATTGCAGTAAGAAACGCATGTTTAAAGTATCATAAGATTTTCTGTCAAAATAAAGTCAAGAATTAATTTTTTTGTGGCGCCCTTTATTTTGAAAAATATCGAAATACACTTTTAAGCACATTTTGGTCCTGGGAAAATAATAGTATCAGGACAACACTAATATAACGTTTAAAAAAGGATGCAAATATCAAAAATGCAATATGAGAAACACCATATTTTCCGGACTATAAAGCCCACCTGTATATAACCCACACCCACTAAATTTTAGCGGTGAAATTTCCCCCCACCCCCATCTATTAGCTGCACTGTTTTATAAACCACTAGGTTTAAAGTGTAGGAAAAAAGTAGCGTCTTATAGTGCGGAATTTACGGAAAGCCTTAAAACGTCGAGAACGTTGACATTTTATTACGATGATAAAAAGTCGTAGTATGACAAAGTTTCCTTTTTTAGTGAAAATAAAATCACACATGGTAGATGGTAGTCACACATAAGAGATACGTGTAGACTGCAATATGACGCCAGTAAACAACACCAAAACTTTAATTGTTCAATTGAAAATAAAGAACATTACGCAGCATGGCAGTTCAGACTTCTAATTTTTGTGTGTCGCTGGAGTCTTCGGGTTACTTCTCAGATTACGAGATTTTGTGCTAATTCCACTAATTTCTAATGGGAATAAATGTTGAGAAAATGCCACAAAAAGACAAAGAAAAAGCAAAGCACATCTGAAATTTTTTGATATTAGCTAAACTGAGGGCTCGGTTGACCCCATTGATGGTGCCCGTTTTAAGACTGAAGTTCTTTCAGACTTAATCCTGAAGATTATGGATTAGTATCCAATAGTGCAACGCTTGAGGTCCCAAAATTGAGATTTGAAACACCAATAAAAATACGCCCGAAATGTCGTCCTTGTTACCTTTAACGCGGTGGAACCCAACTCCAGGCCCACCAAGATCGTCCTGTCCACCAGCTCCGCTATCCGGGGGTCGGCAACCTTCAGCGAGTCCTGGACCAGGTCCGTGACGTCCACCTGCCAGTCGGGTCCCAGCATGGTGATGACTTGGTCCGTGCCCTCGGTGGACGTGGTGTGGAACTGCGTCAGAACTTTGACCAGGGCCCGCTGGTACTGCAGGGTGCATCCTCGGCTCACCCGGCGCTCGTCGTCATCCTCGTCCGCGTCGCTGTCTCTGGTGCTCCTTGAGAGAGAGAGAGAGAGAGAAGAGCATAAAGAATGACTGGTGCTTAAAGGTCCATTTTTATATGCCACAAGGATGTGACAAGTATATATTCTACGTCCACTGTGGAGGTTGTGTGTTCATTTCTTTGTTTGTGAGCAACTTTCTGTTTCCCGAACCTTTTCATTTTGCTTTTACATTAATACATCCTCCTTATAACCAGCGTGCTCTGCAGCGGACATTTTATGGGGGTCTATTTCTTATGTCAAAGTTAAAAATCTCGGGAAAAGAAAATATAAAAAAACACAAATGCCCACTGCAGAATATACTGGTACTCAGGATATACAGTATACTGTCCGCAAATTATATACTGTAGATTTAACAAAATGTCTAACCTACGGCCTGCAAACATCTTGTATTTGGCCAGCGAAACATCATGAATTAAATAAGGAATGGTCAATGCGAGTAACTCAGGTTAATGACCTTTAATTATAATCTGAAAGGGTTTATGTGCAGCATTTACGTATATGACCCGATGCAAACAACCTTCCCTAGTCATGGTGCAAAAATAATAATAATAATAATTCTAAATGTAAAACACTACATAACATGTAATGGTGGTTCTTTGGTCAAAATGTTGCATAAATGATGTTTTACAGATCATCTTCACGCCGCTTTCTGACAGTCGCTTCAGGATGCGCCGTTCTGTGGGCGGTCTTATTTACGTGGCTCACCTTCGACAGCGTCTTTTCTCCGTCATCTTTGTTGTAGTGGTGTAGCATGCAAGGACGGGAGTGGAAGAAGTGTCAAAAGATGGAGCTAACTGTTTTAATGACATTCAGACTTTACTTAAATCAATAACGGAGCAGCATCTCCTCATCCGTGGCTCACTAGTGCAACGACAACGGCCGGAAATGTGTCCTGTAAAAAAAAGTCAGACCGGAACTCCCTAATAACTAAAGTTCCTTGAGTGAATAATGTAAACTCACTACACCGGTATGTTTTAGCGCTTTCATGGCGAGTTTACTGACGGATATAAGTAAGAACTTTACGCTACTTTATATTAGAAATGGCAACAGCGGAGGATGAATGTCCCACAACAAGAAGATAGAGAAAAAGAAGAAGCTTATAGACTACGGTGTCGGCACGGACTACCAAGGCGGACGTGCATAAATTTACAGGATTTATGCAGATCCCAAATACAGATCAGCAGGTACCAGAAGGTAAGAAAAGTAACTTTTGCATAATATTGCGAAACAAAATGCCAGATAATATGTTTTACCTTATACACACACCATAATAGTACTCATATGTTGAAGCACAGTACAATCCATCATGCGGTGTGGCTTCATAGCTTACCAAGGTCGTACTAAAACATTTTGATAAATTTTTGAGCGCCGTGTGTAATGTTCTTTATTTTCAATGGAATG
>NC_084556.2:5877500-6067500 GCF_033978685.3 Nerophis lumbriciformis
TCTTGTACCCGTGATCTTGTCCTTTCGGTCATAACCCAAAGCTCATGACCATAGGTAAGGATGGGAACGTAGATCAACCGGTAAATTGAGAGCTTTGCCTTCCGGCTCAGCTCCCTCTTCACCACAACGATTCGATACAGCGTCCGCATTACTGAAGACGCCGCACCGATCTCACGATCCACTCTTCCCTCACTCGTGAATAAGACTCCGAGGTACTTGAACTCCTCCACTTGGGGCAGGGTCTCTTCCCCAACCCGGAGATGGCATACCACCCTTTTCCGGGCGAGAACCATGGACCTGTATGTACTTTTTTTTTTTTTTTTTAAAGTTAAAGTTAAAGTACCAATGATTGTCACACACACACTAGGTGTGGTGAAATTTGTCCTCTGCATTTGACCCATCCCCTTGATCACCCCCTGGGAGGTGAGGGGAGCAGTGGGCAGCAGCGGTGCCCCGCCCGGGAATCATTTTTGGTGATTTAACCCCCAATTCCAACCCTTGATGCTGAGTGCCAAGCAGGGAGGTAATGGGTCCCATTTTTATAGTCTTTGGTATGACTCGACAAGACCTAAGTCAAAATAATAAGCGTAAATTATATTTTCTTCGCCCTCAAAAATGTAAAGAATAAAATAACTTTTTTAGGGAACACATTTTAATAATGAAATGAACAACAATATATATTTTTCCATAGCAAAATATAATATCTAAACCAGGTGTGTCAAACTCATTTCAGCTGTGGGGCTGCATGGAGGAGAATCTTTTCCCACGCGGTCCAGACTGGTAAAATCATTGCATAATAACTTGAAAATAAAGGCAACGTCAACATGTTTTGTTTTTGTTTTACTTTGGCCAAAAGTCGAACAAGCACATTCTTAAATGTGTACACATTACAAATAATCCCCGAGGCAAAACACTTCAAGTTAGGAAAACATTTGTGCAGTTTCGAAAACACAATGAACTTAGAAAGTGCCATTAGACTTTAAGCACTTCCTGTTCAGCATTCTCATGTTGGCAGTTCACTATTAAAGATGTGTTTGGAAAAGCAATTGAGTTGTTTCCTCAAACCGCCACATTGGCGAAATCTACAACTCAACACATTCAAATATTACAATTATTAATTGTCAAAATGACACCATTGATAGCCGAATTAAAGGTAACATAACTACAAATGTAACCAATGTAGATTGAAGCATACAATAAAATAGAACAAAGACAACACATGTAGAAAAACATTTTTACAATGGAGTTCAGGGTGCACATCGTGCATTCAACCGAATGCAAGCGCAGCACGAAACTCTAACTACAAAGATCAAGTTGACTTAAATCTTTGCATTTTACTGTTTCGCTATTCCATCCGTCAAGTGGCTAATTCAAATTTAAAGAAGGTATTGTGTATTGCTACAGCATTAGTCTGCTGCCAGCCACACCAAGAGCAGCTAATTGCTTGACTGGAGTAGCGGCAGCCAATCCAGAGGGCACTAAAAGTCAGCTGACACGTCATCTTAAACAGTGTGATGTGTGACCTGAGTTACAGTTTAATTGTTATTTCGAAAATCCAGTGGACACATTTAGAACAGCAGTTTCTTTTGAACATGTTTACAGTTTCACATTCTAACATGTCCGAAAAAGAGTATGAAGAAGTGGAGTTATTTAATCCTACCCCTTTTCAGATATACTTTATTAAAAAATAATTTATTTTTGTAAAATTAAGTAAGGTAACATAACTACAAACTTAACCAATGTGAACATGGTAGATTGAAGCATACAATAAAATAGAACAAAGACAAAACATGTAGAAACACACATTTTTACAATGGAGTTCAGGGTGCACATCGTGGATTCAACCAATTACAAGCGCTGCACGGAACTCTAACTACAAAGATCAAGTAGATTTAAGTCTTTGCATCTTACGGTTTTATTATTCTATCCGCGAAGTGGGTAATTTACAATTATGTTTACAATTACAGTGATGTTTCGAACGTGTTTACAGTTACATGTTTACATTTTCACATTCTAACATGTCCGAAAAAGAGTATGAAGGAGTGGAGTTATTTAATCCTACCCCTTTTCAGACATACTTTATTAAAAAGTAATTTATTCTCGTAAAATTAAGTAAGGTAACATAACTACAAACTTAACCAATTGAAGCATACATTAAAATAGAGCAAAGACAAAACATGTAGAAACACACATTTTTACAATGGAGTTCAGTGTGCACATCGTGGATTCAACCGATTGCAAGCGCTGCACGGAACTCTAACTACAAAGATCAAGTTGACTTAAGTCTTTGCATCTTACCGTTTCGTTATTCTATCCGTGAAGTGGGTAATTTACAATTATGTTTACAATGACAGCGATGTTTCGAACATGTTTACAGTTTCACATTCAAACATGTCCGAAAAAGAGTATGAAGAAGTGGAGTTATTTAATCCTACCCCTTTTCAGACATACTTTATTAAAAAGTAATTTATTCTCAGAAATTTAAGTAAGGTAACATTACTACAAACTTAACCAATGTGAACATGGTAGATTAAAGCATACTATAAAATAGAACAAAGACAACACATGTAGAAACACACATTTTTACAATGGAGTTCAGGGTGCACATCGTGCATTCAACCGATTGCAAGCGCTGCACGGAACTCTAACTACAAAGATCAAGTTGATTTAAGTCTTTGCATCTTACGGTTTTGTTATTCTATCCGTGAAGTGGGTAATTTACAATTATGTTTACAATTACAGTGATGTTTCGAACGTGTTTACAGTTACATGTTTACATTTTCACATTCTAACATGTCCGAAAAAGAGTATGAAGAAGTGGAGTTATTTAATCCTACCCCTTTTCAGACATACTTTATTAAAAAGTAATTTATTCTCGTAAAATTAAGTAAGGTAACATAACTACAAACTTAACCAATGTGAACATGGTAGATTGAAGCATACAATAAAATAGAGCAAAGACAAAACATTTTTACAATGGAGTTCAGTGTGCGCATCGTGGATTCAACCGATTGCAAGCGCTGCACAGATCTCTAACTACAAAGATCAAGTTGACTTAAGTCTTTGCATCTTACCGTTTCGTTATTCTATCCGTGAAGTGGGTAATTTACAATTATGTTTACAATGACAGCGATGTTTCGAACATGTTTACAGTTTCACATTCAAACATGTCCGAAAAAGAGTATGAAGAAGTGGAGTTATTTAATCCTACCCCTTTTCAGACATACTTTATTAAAAAGTAATTTATTCTCAGAAATTTAAGTAAGGTAACATTACTGCAAACTTAACCAATGTGAACATGGTAGATTAAAGCATACTATAAAATAGAACAAAGACAACACATGTAGAAACACACATTTTTACAATGGAGTTCAGGGTGCACATCGTGCATTCAACCAATTGCAAGCGCTGCACAGAACTCTAACTACAAAGATCAAGTTGACTTAAGTCTTTGCATCTTACCGTTTCGTTATTCTATCCGTGAAGTGGGTAATTTACAATTATGTTTACAATTACAGTGATGTTTCGAACGTGTTTACAGTTACATGTTTACATTTTCACATTCTAACATGTCCGAAAAAGAGTATGAAGGAGTGGAGTTATTTAATCCGACCCCTTTTCAGACATACTTTATTAAAAAGTAATTTATTCTCGTAAAATTAAGTAAGGTAACATAACTACAAACTTAACCAATGTGAACATGGTAGGTTGAAGCATACAATAAAATAGAGCAAAGACAAAACATTTTTACAATGGAGTTCAGTGTGCGCATCGTGGATTCCACCGATTGCAAGCGCTGCACAGATCTCTAACTACAAAGATCAAGTTGACTTAAGTCTTTGCATCTTACCGTTTCGTTATTCTATCCGTGAAGTGGGTAATTTACAATTATGTTTACAATTACAGTGATGTTTCGAACGTGTTTACAGTTACATGTTTACATTTTCACATTCTAACATGTCCGAAAAAGAGTATGAAGGAGTGGAGTTATTTAATCCTACCCCTTTTCAGACATACTTTATTAAAAAGTAATTTATTCTCGTAAAATTAAGTAAGGTAACATAACTACAAACTTAACCAATTGAAGCATACATTAAAATAGAGCAAAGACAAAACATGTAGAAACACACATTTTTACAATGGAGTTCAGTGTGCACATCGTGGATTCAACCGATTGCAAGCGCTGCACGGAACTCTAACTACAAAGATCAAGTTGACTTAAGTCTTTGCATCTTACCGTTTCGTTATTCTATCCGTGAAGTGGGTAATTTACAATTATGTTTACAATGACAGCGATGTTTCGAACATGTTTACAGTTTCACATTCAAACATGTCCGAAAAAGAGTATGAAGAAGTGGAGTTATTTAATCCTACCCCTTTTCAGACATACTTTATTAAAAAGTAATTTATTCTCAGAAATTTAAGTAAGGTAACATTACTACAAACTTAACCAATGTGAACATGGTAGATTAAAGCATACTATAAAATAGAACAAAGACAACACATGTAGAAACACACATTTTTACAATGGAGTTCAGGGTGCACATCGTGCATTCAACCGATTGCAAGGGCTGCACGGATCTCTAACTACGGTACAAAGATCAAGTTGATTTAAGTCTTTGCATCTTACGGTTTTGTTATTCCATCCGTGAAGTGGGTATTTTACAATTATGTTTACAATTACAGCAGTGTTTCGAACGTGTTTACAGTTTCACATTCAAACATGTCCGAAAAAGAGTATGAAGAAGTGGAGTTATTTAATCCTACCCCCTTTTCAGACATACTTTATTAAAAAGTAATTTATTCTCTTAAATTTAAGTAAGGTAACATAACTACAAACTTAACCAATGTGAACATGGTAGATTAAAGCATACTATAAAATAGAACAAAGACAACACATGTAGAAACACACATTTTTACAATGGAGTTCAGGGTGCACATCGTGCATTCAACCGATTGCAAGCGCTGCACGGAACTCTAACTACAAAGATCAAGTTGATTTAAGTCTTTGCATCTTACGGTTTTGTTATTCCATCCGTGAAGTGGGTAATTTACAATTATGTTTACAATGACAGCGATGTTTCAAACGTGTTTACAGTTTCACATTCAAACATGTCCGAAAAAGAGTATGAAGAAGTGGAGTTATTTAATCCGACCCCTTTTCAGACATACTTTATTAAAAAGTAATTTATTCTCAGAAATTTAAGTAAGGTAACATTACTACAAACTTAATCAATGTGAACATGGTAGATTAAAGCATACTATAAAATAGAACAAAGACAACACATGTAGAAACACACATTTTTACAATGGAGTTCAGGGTGCACATCGTGCATTCAACCGATTGCAAGCGCTGCACGGAACTCTAACTACAAAGATCAAGTTGATTTAAGTCTTTGCATCTTACGGTTTTATTATTCTATCCGCGAAGTGGGTAATTTACAATTATGTTTACAATTACAGTGATGTTTCGAACGTGTTTACAGTTACATGTTTACATTTTCACATTCTAACATGTCCGAAAAAGAGTATGAAGAAGTGGAGTTATTTAATACTACCACTTTTCAGACATACTTTATTAAAAAGTAATTTATTCTCGTAAAATTAAGTAAGGAAACATAACTACAAACTTAACCAATGTGAACATGGTAGATTGAAGCATACAGTAAAATAGAGCAAAGACAAAACATGTAGAAACACACATTTTTACAATGGAGTTCAGGGTGCACATCGTGCATTCAACCGATTGCAAGCTCTGCACGGAACTCTAACTACAAAGATCAAGTTGATTTAAGTCTTTGCATCTTACGGTTTTGTTATTCTATCCGTGAAGTGGGTAATTTACAATTATGTTTACAATTACAGCAGTGTTTCGAACGTGTTTACAGTTTCACATTCAAACATGTCCGAAAAAGAGTATGAAGAAGTGGAGTTATTTAATCCTACCCCCTTTTCAGACATACTTTATTAAAAAGTAATTTATTCTCGTAAAATTAAGTAAGGAAACATAACTACAAACTTAACCAATGTGAACATGGTAGATTGAAGCATACTATAAAATAGAACAAAGACAACACATGTAGAAACACACATTTTTACAATGGAGTTCAGGGTGCACATCGTGCATTCAACCGATTGCAAGCGCTGCACGGAACTCTAACTACAAAGATCAAGTTGATTTAAGTCTTTGCATCTTACTGTTTTGTAATTCTATCCGTGAAGTGGGTAATTTACACTTATGTTTACAATTACAGTGATGTTTCGAACGTGTTTACAGTTACATGTTTACAGTTTCACATTCTAACATGTCCGAAAAAGAGTATGAAGAAGTGGAGTTATTTAATCCTACCCCTTTTCAGACATACAGTACTTCATTGAAAAGTCATTTATTCTCGTAAAATTAAGTAAGGTAACATAACTACAAACTTAACCAATGTGAACATGGTAGATTGAAGCATACAATAAAATAGAGCAAAGACAAAACATGTAGAAACACACATTTTTACAATGGAGTTCAGGGTGCACATCGTGGATTCAACCGATTGCAAGCGCTGCACGGAACTCTAACTACAAAGATCAAATTGACTTTAGTCTTTGCATCTTACCGTTTCGTTATTCTATCTATGAAGTGGGTAATTTACAATTATGTTTACAATTACAGCGATGTTTCGAACATGTTTACAGTTTCACATTCAAACATATCTGAAAAAGAGTATGAAGAAGTGGAGTTATTTAATCCTACCCTCTTTTCAGACATACTTTATTAAAAAGTAATTTATTCTCGTAAATTTAAGTCAGGTAACATAACTACAAACTTAACCAATGTGAACATGGTAGATTGAAGCATACAGTAAAATAGAGCAAAGACAAAACATGTAGAAACACACATTTTTACAATGGAGTTCAGGGTGCACATCGTGCATTCAACCGATTGCAAGCTCTGCACGGAACTCTAACTACAAAGATCAAGTTGATTTAAGTCTTTGCATCTTACGGTTTTGTTATTCTATCCGTGAAGTGGGTAATTTACAATTATGTTTACAATTAGTGATGTTTCGAACGTGTTTACAGTTTTACATTCTAACATGTCCGAAAAAGAGTATGAAGAAGTGGAGTTATCTAATCCTACCCCCTTTTCAGACATACTTTATTAAAAAGTAATTTATTCTCGTAAAATTAAGTAAGGTAACATAACTACAAACTTAACCAATTGAAGCATACATTAAAATAGAGCAAAGACAAAACATGTAGAAACACACATTTTTACAATGGAGTTCAGTGTGCACATCGTGGATTCAACCGATTGCAAGCGCTGCACGGAACTCTAACTACAAAGATCAAGTTGATTTAAGTCTTTGCATCTTACCGTTTCGTTATTCTATCCGTGAAGTGGGTAATTTACAATTATGTTTACAATGACAGCGATGTTTCGAACATGTTTACAGTTTCACATTCAAACATGTCCGAAAAAGAGTATGAAGAAGTGGAGTTATTTAATCCTACCCCCTTTTCAGACATACTTTATTAAAAAGTAATTTATTCTCGTAAATTTAAGTAAGGTAACATAACTACAAACTTAACCAATGTGAACATGGTAGATTAAAGCATACTATAAAATAGAACAAAGACAACACATGTAGAAACACACATTTTTACAATGGAGTTCAGGGTGCACATCGTGCATTCAACCGATTGCAAGCGCTGCACGGAACTCTAACTACAAAGATCAAGTTGATTTAAGTCTTTGCATCTTACGGTTTTATTATTCTATCCGTGAAGTGGGTAATTTACAATTATGTTTACAATTACAGTGATGTTTCGAACGTGTTTACAGTTACATGTTTACATTTTCACATTCTAACATGTCCGAAAAAGAGTATGAAGAAGTGGAGTTATTTAATACTACCACTTTTCAGACATACTTTATTAAAAAGTAATTTATTCTCAGAAATTTAAGTAAGGTAACATTACTACAAACTTAACCAATGTGAACATGGTAGATTAAAGCATACTATAAAATAGAACAAAGACAACACATGTAGAAACACACATTTTTACAATGAAGTTCAGGGTGCACATCGTGCATTCAACCGATTGCAAGCTTTGCACGGAACTCTAACTACAAAGATCAAGTTGACTTAAGTCTTTGCATCTTACCGTTTCGTTATTCTATCCGTGAAGTGGGTAATTTACAATTATGTTTACAATTACAGTGATGTTTCGAACGTGTTTACAGTTTCACATTCAAACATGTCCGAAAAAGAGTATGAAGAAGTGGAGTTATCTAATCCTACCCCCTTTTCAGACATACTTTATTAAAAAGTAATTTATTCTCGTAAAATTAAGTAATATATAAAAAAACATAAGTTGCTTGTTTGCATAATAGTATTTTTATTCTCCTAAAACTGCGAGTTTACCGTCGTAATGTAACCACCTGACTGTGAAGACATCGCACCTCTCGCTAAAAGTGTCAAATTTGTTCTTGTAATATTCTCATAGAATTCATAGTTTATAATCGAAAAATGACAATTTGTTTCTAGTAAATTGGCAACATTTCCTCAGACAGTAGGACCACCTATTGACATTTTCATGTAACAACACACAATGAGTGGTGGAAACAACACAAAGGGCCTCTTGAGGCGTATTGTTGGTTAATTTACGAAAACTTGACATCGCTAATGGCGTAAGCAGCTTCCATTCATCTCGCTGGCACTATTTTTTATTTATTTTTTTAGAGCATTATTAAAGGCTAATGAATGAGCTGATGTTTACAATAACAAGGCTCGTTATTCATCTCCCTGCGCAGATACAAATGGAAGTGATTATCTTCTCTGCAGCTTGGCCAGATTTTGCACTGTAATCTTAAAAAAAACAAACTAAAATCAAGCGTACCCATGTACAAAGAACATCAGGTTCCACGCTGACACTTTGTGGATCTTCTTCATGCATGCAACACAACAACAAGGTCTCCTGGCCTGCACTGGCTCTTTGTTAGCCTCCTGCGGAATTGCTCGCTCGCTGCGTTTTCCTGCAAGCGGAGCTTTAGACCCTAATGAGAAGAGACATTCTTCTTCTGGCGCGAGGAGGAAAAAAAACAGAAATATCCAGCCTGTTTTCAGGAAGGAACGGGCGAAGGTAAACTTCCCCTGACCTGAGCTAAAGAGTGTGTTTGACAGAGACAGAGAGCCTCCATGTCTCATTGCTTTTACCTCTACGGCTTTAAATGAATGACTAGCAGTCTGCTGTGGACCAAACTCACTTACCTTCTAAGTGGCGCAATAAGTAACTGTCCTGGAGGTAACCTCAACATAGATCTTGATTTATAGATACAATATCATACATACGCATGATGTATTATATTGTTTTTTTGCATCACTCAAAGCTAAACCGAAGACAGACTGCATTTTCCCCCCGAGGCTCATTTTATGCCGACTCATTATCCAAAGAGCATTCAGGCCAAAAAACACTCAAACTTCTGACATTTTACAAAAAATATACATTTTACAGGAAAAAGGTTGCCATTTTTTGACAATGCGGTTTGCAGGGAATCAAAGAAAAATATGAAGAGGATAAATACATCATTTTATGATAACAAGTTGTAATTTTTGCGATTAAACAAAGTTGTAAATGTACAATAGTAGTAGTGTTAGTGTAAACATGAAGTCGTAATCCTTAAGTGATACTGTAGTAATTTTACGATAAAAAGTTATAATTTACAGTGAAAAATATGTAATTTTACCAGTAAAAATGTGTAAATTTAAGGTAATAATAGTACTATGTATTATAACAATGTCGTAATTCTACAGTAATACGACTATAGTTTTATCTAAAAAAGTAATAATTTTACAAAGAAATGTTTATACGAATACTACGTAAAATTGACGTAATATTAAAATAAATACTCTGCATTCACTGTTTTGTGTTAATAGAACCCAGTTGTAGCTGGGATGCGTTGTCTTTAATCTCCTTTCTAATGAGTTCAATTTTCTTATTAAACAAATTCATAAAGTCATCTGCCGAGTGGGTGGAGCTATTTGGAGGAGTGCCTTGTTGGGTTAGCGATGCTACTGTACTAAACAAAAATTTAGGGTCGTTTTTGTTGAGGCGGATGAGATTTGAGTAATATTTAGCTTTAGCTAAGGTAAGCATGCGTTCATACGATATTAAACTATCACTCCATGCTTGATGGAAAACCTCAAGCTTGGTCGCGCGCTATTTGCGTTCCAACTTTCTACATGATAATTTATGAGCTCTAGTTTCTTCTGTAAACCATGGGGTGCACCTTTTAGGGGCCCTTTTTTGTTTTAGCGGTGCTATACTATCAATGGTTTCGCGCAGGGCATTGTCAAAGTTGTTAGTGAGGTTATCAATAGAGCCGACATAATTTGGGAATGGTGCCATTACCGAAGGCAGTAGGTCAGCAAGAGTCATCGTTGTAGCAGCATTAATGTGACGGCTGCTATAGCAGTTATTATTATTATTAGCTTGTTGACAATGAGTCAGAACTTCGAATTTTATAAGGTAATGATCGGACATTACTTTAGTATACGGGAGTACCATAACTTTGGAGGTGGTGACACCCCTGACCAGCACGAGATCTATCGTATTACCGTTGCGATGCGTAGGTTCATTTATTATTTGTGTAAGACCACAGCTATCAATTATAGTCTGGAGCGCACTGAGGGTCCGATGGGGTATTCATATGGATATTAAAGTCCCCCATTATGATTATATTGTCGGCGTGCGTCACTAGATCAGCAACGAACTCTGAGAATTCATTGATAAAGTCCGAGTAGGGCCCTGGGGGGCGGTAGATAACAGCCAGGTCGAGAGGCAGCGGTGCGACAGACCTCATAGTAAGCACCTCAAACGATTTGTATTTATTATTTAGGTTAGGGGTAAGGTTAAAGTTTTCATTCTATATTAGTGCGACCCCCCCCACCCCTTTTGAGGGGACGGGCCATATGTGCATTCGTATAGTTAGGAGGAGATGCCTCATTTAGCGCAGAAAAAATTATATCAAAAAGAATAACACTTACAAAAAATGCAATATTAAAATAATTTTTGTATTATTATAGATTCGTAATCCTAAAGTAATACTGTTATAATTTTACAATGAAAACACTTTAATTTTACCGGTAATAGCAATATTAAAATAATAACATCGTATTGTATTGTAAATTGTGTTGTATTGTAATGTCCTGTCTTGTAAATGTCCAGTATTATTATGCATTTTAAAATCTACTGCTTTTATATTTCCTGTATTTTATATTATTACTTTAAACTGTTTTATATTTTAATTTTTTATCCTGTAAAGCGTCTTTGAGTACTCTGAAAAGCACTATACCAAATAAAATGTATTATTATTATTATTGTAAGTATTTATTTAGGAAAAAAAAGAAGAAAAAAAGAGAGAAACAGAGTAAAAGAGAGTAATAAAAAAAAAAAATTAACAGCATAGTGATGTTTTGACCATGTTTATAGTTACATGTTTACAGTTTCACATTCCAACATGTCCAAAAAAGGGTATGAAGAAGTGGAGTTATTTAATCCTATAATTTTACAAAGAAAAATACTGTAATTTTACCAGTAAATAGTTGTAAATTTAAGTAATATTATTAGTAGTATGTGTTATTACGAAGTCGTAATACTACAGCAAAACTGTTGGAATTTTACGGAAAAAAGACCATTTAAAGAGTGAAAAGTTCTAAATTTAATATAGTATTATTATAGAGTTTTAATCCGAAAGTAATACCGTTATAACATTTTACAATGAAAAAAGATGTAAAAAAGTAAAAAATTGTAAATTTAAGATTGTATTATTAGTACTATGTATTATTCTGAAGTCTTAATCCTAAAGTAATGCTGTTGTAATTTTACAATAAAAAGTTATAATTTTACAATGAAAAAGATGCAATTTAAACAGTGAACATGTGTAAATATAAGATAGTATTAAAAGTACAATGTATTATTACAGACTCCTAATCCTAAGGTAATGCTGTTGTAATTTTATGACAAAAAGTTACATTTTTAAAATGAAAAAAGCTGTAATTAAACCAGCAAAAACTTTTAGGTGTAGAATCAGTAGTACTATGTATTATTATGAAATCATAATCCTAAAGTAATACTGATGCAATTTTACGCCAAACAAAGTCATAACTACACTAAATTTAATAGCAACATATTATTTTTCCTGGTATAAAGTTGTATTTTTACGATAAAATTATTTTCTGAAAAAGGGGGAATTTTACAAAAACAAGCAGTAATTTTACAGGAATAAATGTTTAGCAAGACAAGTTTGTTAAAACAAAGTGGTAGTGTGTAAGAAAAAAAGTTGTAATTTGACAAAAAATAAAATAAATTTCACAGGGCGATGAGTTGGAATTGGACTAAAATAAAGTCACACTTTAAGGGAAATAAAATTGCAATTTTACAGGAACAGAATGTTGTAAAGGTTTATGGAAAAATGACATTTTATGTGAAAAAGTTAAGCTTAAAAGAAACCAAATTACAATTTCACAAGAAAAACAAGAATGAGTGTTTCCTATTTCTTTGAAATGTTCTTTAGGGAATTGAAGTCCTAATTTTACGAGAAAAATCTTTTTTTTTTTTTTTTTTTTTACAAAAGTAAGGTTTGAATTTAAGAGAAATTTTAAAGAACAAACTCAACAATAATAATTATATTGCAAGCAAGAAAAAAGTCATCATTTAGGCAAATCAAGTCTGTAGTGTAAAAGAAATAATGAGGCAAATGTAATTTCATAATAAAAACTTTAATTTGCAGGAAAAACAGTATTATTATTATTTTTATTTTTTTTTACAAGATTTAATACATTTTTCCACCAGACTAAGGATTTATGGAATTAAGTTGAAATGCAATTTATTTTATTTTACTCTTACAGGATTTCAAGAGGACAATTTTATGACCAGCATAACATTTTAGGGAATAAAGTTGTAATTTAATTCTATTTTAATTTTATAGGACAGACATTTTAATTTTACAAGAATAAAGCTGTGCATTATACAATACATATATTTACGGGAACAAGCTTAAAATAATAAAGTTTTTAAAATTTTAGAGGACTCAAATATTTTATAATAATGATTTGTAATTCGACAAAAATATATGGACAAAAATATTAAGACAGAAAGGTTTTAATTTTGAGGTAACAATCACATTACAAGAATTGTTTTTCTGACAATAAGTTTGTGATTTACAATATAATATAATATGATATAATATACTATAACATGATATATATATGCACAGTATAAATAATGATGTAATATTGAAAAAAAAAACAGTCTCGCAACTGTAAAATTATAAAAAAATAATATTAGAGGGAAAAAAAACAAGTTGAAAAAACATCAACATTTTACAAGAAAAAAAGCAGTAATATATAAAAGTAAATGTAGGATATTACGGAAAAAAAGTTACATTTTACCAAAATAAAGAAGTCTGAACCACTAAGGGTATGGCATCAATGAGGAGATTACGGGCTGTCCTCCGTTCTTTCATGATGATATTTTTGCATTCTTGTCATGCGTGGAGCAGTAACAAACAGGCCCACAACACTTCATTTAGGAGATGTTTAATGGCGGCATTAACACTCGCGCGCTTGGCTGCTGTCCTCGCTGCTGGAGTACATCACCAAAAACCATTTCATACCCTGGCTGAATACAAACGGCGTGTTTAAGGAGCACTTTGAGCGATGGCGGTATTTCCAATAACCCTGGGCGCTTGGAAAACATCTTGCATATGTTCTTCCACCGCCAGCATATAAGCGCCTATGGATAGTGCATCATCTGGGCATGCTAAAAGCGCCAGTGCTAAATCCACATTTTAGCGCCGTCTGCTAAATACTCTTCTTGTTAGAGTACAGCAGAGCATCATAATTGTGCTTGTGTCACCTCCACCAGCGAGCGCTACGCAGCCAGTGGTCACGCAGGGACATGGTCGCTATTCTGCCAATTTGCATCAATGTTAAAATAAAGGACGTTCTACAAGACATCGCATTCCCGCACAATTACTTGTGTAAGACCCGATTTTTGCTGTTGATCAGTACCTGAAACAAGACTCGAAATTCACAGTAAAAACACGCATTTGATATTAATTATAGAGCGCACTTAAAATCCTTTTTTTTCCCTCAAAACTTGACAGTGCTCCTTATTACCCGGTGCGCCCAATGTACGGAATAAGTTTGGTTGAGCTTACCCACCTCGAAGCTATTTTATTTGGTACATGGTGTAATGATAAGTGTGACCAGTAGATGGCAGTCAAACATAAGAGATATGTGTAGGCTGCACTGTGAGGGCAATATGACTCAAGTAAACAACACCAACATATTATATGTTGCATTGAAAATATAGAACATTACACACGGCGCTCAAAAATCTATCAAAATGTTTTAGTACGACTTTGGTAAGCTATGAAGCCGCACCGCTTGATGTGCTTCAACATATGAGTATTATTATGGTGTGTATAAGGTAAGACATATCTGGCGTTTTGTTTCGCAAAATTATGTAAAAAGTAACTTTTCTTACCTTCTGGTACCTGCTGATCTGGATTTGGGATCTGCATACATCCTGAAAATTTACGCGCGTCAGTCTTTGTAGTCCGTGCCGACCCCGTAGTCGATAAATTTCTTCTTTTTCTCTATCTTCTTGTTATGGGACATTCATCTATTTCTAATATAAAGTAGTGTAAAGTTCTTGCTTATATCTGTCAGTAAACTTGCAGAGTTATACAGAGTACCCGTAGTTTTTGGTACCGGTTCTCAATTGGGTCGTTCCAGGTGGACCGTTAAGATTCTGGACGAATGATACGGCTATCGGTATTTCTTTTTATCCAGCTGGCCGTCATAATTATGACACGGCGTGGCGCCGTTGGGAGAGTGGCCGTGCCAGCAACCTGAGGGTTCCTGGTTCGATCCCCACCTTCTACCAACCTAGTCACGTCCGTTGTGTCCTTGAGCGAGACACTTCACCCTTGCTCCTGATGGGTGGTGGTTAGGGCCTTGCATGGCAGCTCCCAACCATCAGTGTGTGAATGGGTGTGTGAATGGGTGAATGTGGAAATAGTGTCAAAGCGCTTTGAGTACCTTGAAGGTAGAAAAGCGCTATATAAGTTGTCACATTGACGCATTAAAAAAATGTGTATTTTGTATGATATATCTGTTAAAAGTCTGCATAAATACATGAATATTATTTCCTGCTAAGTGTAATTGAAAACTAATAATTTATTTAATTTATAATGCACTTTGTATATTATTGGTTAAATATTTATTATTTTTGTTGTTGTTTTACTTTTGTAGTTGTATGTAGAAAAAAACCTAGTTTCAGTACAAAAACATGAAAGTGAGCCGTACTATATTAAAAACAACTAAAAGCTGCTTTGGAGGGGAATGCTGTGTTGAAAAAAACAAGGTAGAAATATTAGAAGCCCAGTGATGGATCTGTGGGGTTTTTACAAGATGATGAAACATAGTGTAAGACTTAAAAAGCAGTAAAATACTTTCCTGCTGTGAGATGTTACATGATGTTGCTGGTCTACAACCCATCCATCCATCTTCTTCCGCTTATCCGAGGTCGGGTCGCGGGGGCAGCAGCCTAAGCAGGGAAGCCCAGACTTCCCTCTCCCCAGCCACTTCGTCCAGCTCCTCCCGGGGAATCCCGAGGCGTTCCCAGGCCAGCCGGGAGACATAGTCTTCCCAACGTGTCCTGGGTCTTCCTCGTGGCCTCCTACCGGTTGGACATGCCCTAAACACCTCCTTAGGGAGGCGCTCGGGTGGCATCCTGACCAGATGCCCGAGCCACCTCATCTGGCTCCTCTCGATGTGGAGGAGCAGCGGCTTTACTTTGAGCTCCCCCCGGATGGCAGAGCTTCTCACCCTATCTCTAAGGGAGAGCCCCGCCACCCGGCGGAGGAAACTCATTTCGGCCGCTTGTACCCGTGATCTTGTCCTTTCGGTCATAACCCAAAGCTCATGACCATAGGTGAGGATGGGAACGTAGATCGACCGGTAAATTGAGAGCTTTGCCTTCCGGCTCAGCTCCTTCTTCACCACAACGGATCGATACAGCGTCCGCATTACTGAAGACGCCGCACCGATCCGCCTGTCGATCTCACGATCCACTCTTCCCTCACTCGTGAACAAGACTCCGAGGTACTTGAACTCCTCCACTTGGGGCAAGATCTCCTCCCCAACCCGGAGATGGCACTCCACCCTTTTCCGGGCGAGAACCATGGACTCGGACTTGGAGGTGCTGATTCTCATCCCAGTCGCTTCACACTCAGCTGCGAACCGATCCAGTGAGAGCTGAAGATCCTGGCCAGATGAAGCCATCAGGACCAAATCATCTGCAAAAAGCAGAGACCTAATCCTGCAGCCACCAAACCGGATCCCCTCAACGCCTTGACTGCGCCTAGAAATTCTGTCCATAAAAGTTATGAACAGAATCGGTGACAAAGGGCAGCCTTGGCGGAGTCCAACCCTCACCGGAAACGTGTCCGACTTACTGCCGGTAATGCGAACCAAGCAGGTCTACAACCTCTTGTGCTAATAAAACATGCCTTTTTTCTTTATTTACACCGAATTACATAGAGTACCGATAAAAGTATTGATGAATATCGGTATCGATAACGAATATCGGATACAATCCTAACGAAACACATCCCCACCGACCGCAGGGCCCTATGTACAGCTGCGTATAGAGAGAGGTGGACCTGCTTTTACGTCACAGGTCGATTTCTTTCTCCTAAATTTGTAACTCTGAGAAAAGAAAATGACCAAAAACCAGTGGTTCTCCTACATGGTTGCAAAAAAGTTGGTGATCACTTTGTTTGTTGTACGGTAAAGCGGTATTAGTATAGTACCGCGATACTAATGAATCATATTCGGTACTATACTGCCTCTAAAAAGTACCAGTCAACCCCACCCCCTCGTCGTCGTCACGTCGTGACATTGCTGGTTTACGAGCAGAGGAGCATGTTCGGCAGCGCACAATCACGGAGTACTTACAAGCAGTTACAGTGTGTCGACAGAAAAGGGAGAACGGACGCATTTTGGCTTAAAAACTAAAGATGAAGGTGAAGTTATAACACTGAAACGCCCTCAGGAAGAGGTGCTTTAAGACATGGCGAGCTAGCTAGCAGGTAAAGTCCATCCGCAGCCTGCAGTGATTTAGTTACTTCTAAATCACTAATCCTCGTCCCCATGGCGACGAATAAAGTATGTTTCATCCCTGCAGGACCAGGAATAGCTAAACATTTTTCACTACACACCGTAGCTCACCGGTGTCATAATGTATACAAACGCCATGGGTGGATCTACACCGTGGAGTTTACAGTTACGGTAGCACATTTAGCCGCGAACGGGCTAACATCTTGACTAACGTGTTACACGTCCGATTCGCCCAGCGACTCTCTGTCGGAGTATCAGCGCTGGGGTCCAGTGCACCACAGTTTTGTATTGTCGCTCGGTCCTTCGGCGGAGTGCTTTGAAAGCTACCGGACCGCTGGTTTTCCCCGCCCGGACTGTTTACAGTGGCGCCGGGGGAGGGAAGTGAGCAGGCGGGCGAGCGAGGGAGGCAGGGAAGGAGGGAGGAAGAGCTTGTGCGGGTATCGTGGAAAAGCGGCAAAATGTTTCTCTGCTTGCATCACGCAAGTGACGTCAATGCATACTTGCCAACCTTGAGACCTCCGAATTCGGGAGATGGGGGGGGATGGGGTGGATGGGGGTGTTTTTGTAGCCCGGAAGAGTTAGGGCTGCAAAGGATTCTGGGTATTTGTTCTGTTGTGTTACGGTGCGGATGTTCTCCTGAAATGTGTTTGTCATTCTTGTTTGGTGTGGGTTCACAGTGTGGCGTATATTTGTAACAGTATTAAAGTTGTTTGTAAGACCACCCTCAGTGTGACCTGTATGGCTGTTGCTCACGTATGTCTTGCAGTCACTTGTGTGTGCTTGCAGTGGCCGCATACAACATGTGACTGGGCCGGCACGCTGTTTGTATGGAGAAAAAGACGGCGCGACGACAGGTTATAGAGGACACTAAAGGTAGTGCCATCACAGCATGCTCTCAATATTGTCGAGAGCCATACACCACACCGTGATTGGTAGATTCCTTCAGCTCCGCACACAACGCTATCAAGCGGCATTCATTTAAAACGTGCGGGCCGCACTAACATTAAACTTTCATATTAAGGTGAGGGCCGCAAAATAACGTCTCGCGGGCCGCGTGTCTGAGACCCCTGATCTACGCCTAACATCCACTGTAATGATACCAAGTATAGCAGCGTGTCTAGTCGATACTACTATTTTTACATCGATATTTTCTTTCTTTTGTTTGTAAAAAATGTATATTATGTTAATAAACTCAGGAAATATATCCCTGGACACATGAGGACTTTGAATATGACCAATGTATGATCCTGTAACTACTTGGTATCGGATTGATACCCAAATTGGTGGAATCATCCTAAACTAATGTAAAGTATCCAAAAAACAGAAGAATAAGTGATTATTACATTTTAACAGAAGTGTAGATAGAACATGTTAAAAGAGAAAGTAAGCAGATATTAACAGTAAATGAACAAGTAGATTAATAATCCATTTTCTACCACTTGTCCTTAATAATGTTGACAAAATAACAGAATAGAAAATGACACAATATGTTACTGCATATGTCAGCAGACTAATTAGGAGCCTTTTTTTGCTTACTTACTAATAAAAGACAAGTTGTCTTGTATGTTCACTATTTTATTTAAGGACAAACTTGCAATAAGAAACATATGTTTAATGTACCGTAACATTTTTTGTTAAAATAAAGCCAATAATGCCATTTTTTGTGGTCCCCTTTATTTAGAAAAGTACCGAAAAGTATCAAAATACATTTTAGTACTTGTAACCAAAATATTGGTATCGGGACAACACTATTAGTCTGGTGCATACAAGTCATCGGAATAAGAATGATCCAATATGGCGTGAAAGTTGGGTCTTACCTTCTGTCGGGCAGAATGGGCACCCTCCATCCCTTGATGAAGCTCAGGTTGTTGTCCGACAGCTCCACCTGCAGGGGCAGCTTGGGCACCCACACGGTCAGCTCCAGGGGCGCGCTCAGGTGCTCGTAGCTGAAGATGACCCTGGCGTTCATGGAGCCCCGCGTCTCCTTGCCGTTGACGAACACGTAGTCACAATTCATGGAGACCTGACGGGGAACACAGGGTCAGAAGTCAGAGACCTGTCTATATGGTAATGGTCACCTCCATGAAGCGGCGCGTGGTGATATACGTCGGGGTAGCGGACGCATCTGTCGGCGTTGCAATTCATCCGCTCCCTCAAGGTTGACTCGTTGATGGCGCACAACGAAGAGACAAAAGGTTGTTAGCTCCCGTAACAGCCGCTTTTAGAACTGTAGCAGACATGCCACATGGTGGAAGGTAACTTCTGTCAGCACACCTCCAATGCAGCAACATGATGAACCAACATAAGGCTAATCAGTCCTTCTCAAATAGTGGGGTGGACGGGTGACCCCAGGGAAGTAATTGGAGCCTTAAATAGGTAAATAATTCAAAACAACATTGATTCATTATTATTTTTTGAGCATTATTATTATTTAATTTTGTTTTACTTTTAAAACTGAAATCTTCAGATCAACTTCAGAGCTATCCGTGGATTATAACTTTTTATATTTTCTAATGTTTTTTTTGTTTCTTTTATGCACTTTTAGTCAAAGAAAAACTTTGTATTTTAATTGCCAAAAACACATGATATGCAACATTTTCCCCAAAAAATATTTCAAAGTTTAAAGGCCAACTGAAATGCGATTTTCTTATTCAAACGGGGATAGCAGGTCCATTCTGTGTGTCATACTTGATCATTTCGCGATATTGCCATATTTTTGCTGAAAGGATTTAGTAGAGAACATCGACGATAAAGTTCGCAACTTTTGGTCGTTGATAAAAAAGCCTTGCCTGTACCGGAAGTAAATGATAAATAATGATAAATGGGTTGTACTTGTATAGCGCTTTTCTACCTTCAAGGTACTCAAAGCGCTTTGACACTACTTCCACATTTACCCATTCACACACACATCCACACACTGATGGAGGGAGCTGCCATGCAAGGCGCTAACCAGCACCCATCAGGAGCAAGGGTGAAGTGTCTTGCTCAGGACACAACGGGCATGACGAGGTTGGTACTAGGTGGGGATTGAACCAGGGGCCCTCGGGTCGCGCACGGCCATTCTTCCACTGCGCCACGCCGCCCCTAGCAGACGAGTAGCGTGACGTCACAGGTTGTGGAGCTCCTCACATCCGCACATTGTTTACAATCATGGCCACCAGCAGCGAGAGCGAATCGGACCGAGAAAGCGACGATTTCCCCATTAATTTGAGCGAGGATGAAAGATTTGTGGATGAGGAAAGTGAGAGTGAAGGACTAGAGGGCAGTGAGATCGATTCAGATAGGGAAGATGCTGTGAGAGGCGTGTGGGACCTGATATTCAGCTGGGAATGACTAAAACAGTAAATAAACAAAAGACATATATATACTCTATTAGCCACAACATAACCAGGCTTATATTTAATATGCCACAAATTAATCCCGCATAACAAACACCTCCCACCTCCTGTCCATATAACCCGCCAATACAACTCAAACACCTGCACAACACACTCAATCCCACAGCCCAAAGTACCGTTCACCTCGCCAAAGTTCATACAGCACATATATTTCCCCAAAGTCCCCAAAGTTAAGTACGTGACATGCACATAGCGGCACGCACGTACGGGCAAGCGATCAAATGTTTGGAATCCGCAGCTGCATGCATACTCACGGTACCGTGTCTGCGTATCCAACTCAAAGTCCTCCTGGTAAGAGTCTCTGTTGTCCCAGGTCTCCACAGGCCAATGGTAAAGCTTGACTGTCATCTTTCGGGAATGTAAACAATGAAACACCAGCTGTGTTTGTGTTGCTGCAGCCGCCCGCAATACACCGCTTCCCACCTACAGCTTTCTTCTTTGCTGTCTCCATTGTTCATTGAACAAATTGCAAAAGATTCACCAACACAGATGTCCAGAATACTGTGGAATTTTGCGATGAAAACAGACGACTTAATAGCTGGCCACCATGCTGTCCCAAAATGTCCTCTACAATCCGTGACGTCACGCGCAGGTGTCATCATACCGAGACGTTTTCAGCAGGATATTTCGCGCGAAATTTAAAATTGCACTTTAGTAAACTAACCCGGCCGTATTGGCATGTGTTGCAATGTTAAGATTTCATCATTGATATATAAACTATCAGACTGCGTGGTCGGTAGTAGTGGGTTTCAGTAGGCCTTTAATATTTGATGTAAAGTAATTGGAACCTTAAATACGTCAATTAGAATCACGTTTCAAACCCCGCTTCGGAAATCTGCGCACGACAAAATGTGCTCCATGTAGCCATTATTCCTGACTCTCATGTGATACTCATTTTTGTTTTTTAGGTTCAAGTGTTATATTGTGCTACTGAGTTTATGCTGATGATCAATTTCAATGTATTATTATTTATTGAGTTCATTTAAAGGGAAACTGCACTATTTTTTTTTATTTTGTATTTTTTTTTAGAATTTTGCCTATTGTTCACAATTGTAAGAGACAAGAAGACAACATTTATTTTTTTGCATTCTAACAAGTAAAAATCGTCTCCTTCGACAAAACCCAAAACCAGTGAAGTTGGAAAGTTGTGTAAATGATAAATAAAAACAGAATACAAAGATTTGCAAATCCTTTTCAACCTATATTCAATTGAATAGACTGCAAAGACAAGATTGCTAACGTTCGAACTGGAAAACTTTGTTATTCTTTGCAAATATTAGCTCATTTGGAATTTGATGCCTGCAACATGTTTCAAAAAAGCTGGCACAAGTGGCAAAAAAACTAAGAAAGTTGAGGAATGGTCATCAAACACTTATTTGGAACATCCCACAGGTGAACAGGCTAATTGGGAACAGGTGGGTGCCATGATTGGGTATAAAAGCAGCTTCCATGAAATGCTCAGTCATTCACAAACAAGGATGGGGCAAGGGTCACCACTTTGTGAACAATTGCCTGAGCAAATTGTCGAACAGTTTAAGAACATTTCTCAACGAGCTATTGCAAGGAATTCAGGGATTTCACCATCTACTGTCGGTAATATCATAAAAAGGTTCAGAGAATCTGGAGAAATCACTGCATGTAAGCAATGATATTACGGACCTTGGATCCCTCAGGCGGTACTGCATCAAAAAGCGACATCGGTGTGTAAAGGACATCACCACATGGAACACTTCAGAAAACCACTGTCAGTAACTACAGTTCGTCGCTACATCTGTAAGTGCAAGTTAAAACTCTACTATGCAAAGCGAACGCCATTCCTCAACAACACCCAGAAACGCCGCCGGCTCCACTGGGCCCGAGCTCATCTAGGACGGACTGATGCAAAGTGGAAAAGTTGTCTGTGGTCTGACGAGTTCACATTTCAAATCGCTTTTGGAAACTGTTTACATCGTGTCCTCCGGAACAAAGAGGAAAATAACCATCCAGAGGTTATAGGCGCAAAGTTCATCCATCTGTGATGGTACGGGGGTGTATTAGTGCCCAAGACATGGGTAATTTACACATCTGTGACGGCACCATTAATGCTGAAAGGTACATACAGGTTTTGGAGCAACAAATGTTGCCAATCGAAGCAACGTTATCATGGACGCCCCTGCTTATTTCAGCAAGACAATGCCAAGCCACGTGTTACAACAACGTGGCTTCATAGTAAAAAATAGTGCGGGTACTAGACTGGTCCAGACCTGTCTGCCAATGAAAATGTGTCACGCAATATGAAGCCTAAAATACCACAATGGAGACTGTTGAACAACTTAAGATGTACATCAAGCAAGAATGTGAAAGAATTCCATCTGAAAAGCTTCAAAAATTGGTCTCCTCAGTTCCCAAACGTTTACTGAGTGTTGTTAAAGGGGAACATTATCACCTTGATGTTGCAGAAAAAAGACCATATATTTTTTTAACCGATTTCCGTGACGTCACATCGGGAAGCAATCCGCCATTTTCTCAAACACATTACAAACACCGAGTCAAATCAGCTCTGTTATTTTCCGTTTTTTCGACCGTTTTCCGTACCTTGGAGACATCATGCCTCGTCGGTGTGTTGTCGGAGGGTGTAACAACACGAACAGGGACGGATTCAAGTTGCGCCAGTGGCCCAAAGATGCGAAAGTGGCAAGAAATTGGACGTTTGTTCCGCACACTTTACCGACGAAAGCTATGCTACGACAGAGATGGCAAGAATGTGTGGATATCCTGCGACACTCAAAGCAGATGCATTTCCAACGATAAAGTCAAAGAAATCTGCCGCCAGACCCCCATTGAATCTGCCGGAGTGTGTGAGCAATTCAGGGACAAAGGACCTCGGTAGCACGGCAAGCAATGGCGGCAGTTTGTTCCCGCAAACGAGCGAGCTAAACCCCCTGGATGTCTTGGCTCACACCGTCCCTTATGCCACCGAAGATGATCAAGAGAAGAATATCGACCCTAGCTTCCCTGGCCTGCTGACATCAACTCCAAAACTGGACAGATCAGCTTTCAGGAAAAGAGAGCGGATGAGGGTATGTCTACAGAATATATGAATTGATGAAAATTGGGCTGTCTGCACTCTCAAAGTGCATGTTGTTGCCAAATGTATTTCATATGCTGTAAACCTAGTTCATAGTTGTTAGTTTCCTTTAATGCCAAACAAACACATACCAATCGTTGGTTAGAAGGCGATCACCGAATTCGTCCTCGCTTTCTCCCGTGTCGCTGGCTGTCGTGTCGTTTTTGTCGGTTTCGCTTGCATTCGGTTCAAACCGATATGGCTCAATAGCTTCAGTTTCTTCTTCAATTTCGTTTTCGCTACCTGCTTCCACACTACAACCATCCGTTTCAATACATGCGTAATCTGTTGAATCGCTTAAGCCGCTGAAATCCGAGTCTGAATCCGAGCTAATGTCGCTGTAGCTTGCTGTTCTATGCGCCATGTTTGTTTGTGTTGGCATCACTATGTGACGTCACAGGAAAATGGACGGGTGTTTATAACGATGGTTAAAATCAGGCACTTTGAAGCTTTTTTTTAGGAATATTGCGTGATGGGTAAAATTTTGAAAAAAAACTTTGAAAAATAAAATAAGCCACTGGGAACTGATTTTTAATGGTTTTAACCCTTCTGAAATTGTGATAATGTTCCCCTTTAAAAGGAAAGGCCATGTAACACAGTGGTAAAAATTCCCCTGTGCCAACTTTTTTGCAATGTGCTGACGCCGTAGTTTGGATAGCTATGGACTAGAGCATTAACCATTGTAGAATAATAAAAGCGTTGCTCACTCGAAGGAGAGAAGCTGCTTCCTTGAGGGGAATTAATTCACTTAATGTTACGGAATAAATGTGGGAGAGGCCCCCTACGGTGGCGTCACCTTTATGTACCCCCGCGCCTCTTCCATCGCCCACGAAGGCAGCACTCGCCCCTGCGATGTCGTCTCCGCCCCAGCAATCTGCTGGCACCGGGGAGGATGCCACAGCGCATTAGCGGCGGCGTGGCACCTCCGCGTGGGAATCTCCCCCCCGCGGGGCAACCTCTGATAGCCGCCGTCGCTAACAGCTTCTGACTCGCAATTAGCAGGCCAAGTTTATCAGCAGAAAATGGCCGCGGGAGCTGAAGCGGCACCGTGGCGAGGGTTGTGGTGGCGGGTTTGGTTGTATTTTAAGTGCATGTCAAGTTGGACTCCTGCAGCAGCAAGCCTGGCCGCCCATTGATCACGCCGGCCTCGGCCGTTGTCTTGAATTACTTCTTTTCCTTGCCTGGCCGCGTCCTGCAGATACACCGCGGCCCACGGAGCAACGGCTGCCAACGCGGAAGGTCAAACTCTGCAAAATTGCATTAACAGGCGTAGAAGGAAGATGGCTGCTTTTTTTTCCTACTGTACTTCTCCTATCCCCTCAAGCCTTGAGGGAGGGGGGGGGTGTATATATAGTACATTACCCAGACCCCCCCCCCTCCCCCCTTGGTTATGATGTATCCCCTGCCCCATGAAGACTCGCCAGCCCGACCTCCATTTGCAGGAGATTAGATCCTCTGATTACAACGCCTGCTGCCTCCCACCACTGGATGAACCCGAGATGGGAGCTCAGAAACCCTGAAAATCTTTTGCAAATTAATAATTGAGTGCTAAGTGGGTGGGGGAGGGGGCATGTATTTATGATAAATCCAATAGAAGTGAAGACGAGGCCAGTTTCCATCAGTTGGATTCATATCACAGCACACCAAAAAGACCCGTTTACTGTAAATATACCCGGGTTAATAATAGCCTCCACCTTTGTTTGTGTCTTGGTTTTTTCCTGTCTTGTGAATTGCATGTTTTAGTTTGAAAAGTAACTCTCCTCTCGTTTCAGGTCACTTGCCCTTCCTTTTGTGTCATCAGTCTGACGTCATCCCTGTTCCCTGATTGTTTCCACCTGTTCCCCATTACCCTCATGTGTCTTATAAGCCCACGCCTCCCTTTGTTCTGTGCCAGATTGTCTCGTGTATTCGTGCCTCTCTAGCATCCTGTCCATGCCGTGTTTCGTCTCACGTTTGTATACCTTGATCCTGAACTCCTTCGTTGATATTTTGAGTTTTCTATTTCTCCTCCTCAGCAGAGTGATTTAGTGTTATTTAGTTTTACAGCCGAAGTGGTTAGATTTCAGTTTTTCTAATAGTACTTTCTTTCCTCAAATTTTTGAGTGACATTTTTTGTTAACATTTATTAGATTAGAGAAAGTGTAGATTTTTCATAGCCATTGCTTCTTCCTCCTGTTGGAGCGTTTTGTGTTTATATAAGTTTCATAGAATATACGTCGCCAATTATAGTTCGTCATTGTTTTTGTGTTTTCCTCCTTTCGGAGTGATTTTTGGTTGTTCCTTTTTTTTTTTGGAACCTTTTTTGCCGACTAGTTAAGTTATTGTAGATTTTGAATTGCCCTGACTCTGGAGGTGAAAGGAAGCTTTCAAAATAAAAGCCTGCCGAAATATTCCCTACTCTGCATCTGAGTCCTATCCTTTTGACCAAACCTGACAGTTTACCTAAACCGCCAAGCGTAAGAGGATTATTATTATTATTTTTTTGTACTTTCATCATGATTTGTAATGCATGAGACTATAATTGTTACAACACAGCAGCAATAGAACCAATGTTGTAGTTAGGGATGTCCGATGATATCGGACTGCCGATATTATCGGCCCATAAGTGCTTTAAAATGTAATATCGGAAATTATCGGTATTGGTTTAAAAATTATTTTTTCTTAAAACGCCGCTGTGTACACGGACGTAGGGAGAAGTACAGAGCGCCAATAAACCTTACAGGCACTTCCTTTGCGTGCCGGCCCAGTCACATTATATCCACGGCTTTTCACACACACAAGTGAATGCAAATCATACTTGGTCAACAGCCATACAGGTCACACTGAAGGTGGCCGTATAAACAACTTTAACACTGTTACAAATATGCGCCACACTGTGAACCCACACCAAACAAGAATGACAAACACATTTCGGGAGAACATCCGCACCGTAACGCAACATAAACACAACAGAACAAATACCCAGAACCCCTTGCAGCACTAACTCTTCCGGGACGCTACAATATACACCCCCCGCAACCCCCCCAACCTCAACCTCCTCATGCTCTCTCAGGGAGAGCATATCCCAAATTACAACTTCTGTTTTGAGGCATGTTAAAAATAATAATGCACTTTGTGACTTCAATAATAAATATGGCAGTGCCATGTTGGCATTTTTTTCCTCATAACTTGAGTTGATTTATTTTGGAAAACCTTGTTACATTGTTTAATGCATCTAGCGGGGCATCAAAACAAAGTTAGGCATAATAACATATTAATTCCACGTCTGGTTGATATCAGTATCGGTAGTTAAGAGTTGGACAATATCGAAATATCATCAACAAAGCCATTATCGGACATCTCTAGTTGTAATAGTTGTCAAGCAAAAGCTGCTCAGTCGGCATTAACAGTGCGGACAAGTTCACCGTACACAACGGCAAAGTGGCGGCGTTTTAAAGGTAGACTAGAATCTGTGCAATTACGGCAATGCCACCGCTGACAAGCCGCAAACACGTGCGAGTCGAACTGAAATGCATACATGCAGTTAGCCATGCTATCATGCTAATGCTAACATGCAAACACTTAGTATGTGTCACGTACCAAGTTACATGACTCTGGGGTGAACGGTTGCAAAATGAGTTAGAAAAATGTTAGCATGCTAACACTTAGCATATGTCACATACCAAGATATATGACTTTGGGGTGAATGGTTGCAAAATGAGTTAAAAAATGTTAGTGTGCTAATGTTAGCGTGCTAAAATGCTAACGTTAGCAAGCTAACACTTAGCATGTATCACATACCAAGATATATGACTTTGGAGTAGACGGTCGCAAAATGAGCTAAAAAAGTTAGCATGCTCACTTTAGCATGCTAAAATGCTAACACTTAGCATGTATCACATAAGTTATATGACTCTGGAGTAAGCTGTTGCAAAATGAGCTCGTGTTTTCAAACAAAATGCACAACAATTTGAATACAAATATCAAATGAAAATGAGGGGTTGTTTTATATTTGGGTAAATTCCGTTTCTTAAAAATGGCTGCCTAACGAACTGAGACGCAGATAATAATAATAATAATTATTATTAATATATTTTTTAAATAAATGTATAACTAGTTGGTCAAAAATGAAAAAGAAGGCTTGTCTTATATGCGGGTAAATATGGTATTTGCAAAAAAAAAAAAAGGTGATCAATTATATCATATTTGGTTCTGGAGTCCCAGGTTTTTATTATTGTTTTCAAACAAAATGCATAACAATTTGAATAAAAATATCAAATGAAAAATAGGGTTTGTTTTATATTTGGGTATATACTGTTTCTTAAAAATGGCAGCCTAACGGTTCCTGAGACACAGATTAGTATTATTATAAAAATGTTTTTTAAACAAATGTATAACTAGTTGGATAAAAATTAAAAAGAAGGGTTGTCTTATATGCGGATAAAGATGGTATTTGCAAAAGAAGGTGGCCAATTATATCATATAAGGTTCCGGAGTCCCAGGTTTTTATTATTGTTTTCAAACAAAATGCATAACAATTTGAATACAAATATTAAGTGAAAAAGAGGAGTTGTTTTATATTCGGGTGAATACCGTTTCTTAAAAATGGCGGCCTAACGGTTCCTAAGCAGAGATTAGCATTATTATTATTATCTTTTTTAAACAAATGTATAACTAGTTGTATAAAAAAATAAAAAGAAGGCTTGTGTTAAATGCGGGTAAATATGGTATTTGCAAAAATAAGTGGCCAATTATATCATATAAGGTTGTGGGTCCCATGTTTTTATTATTGTTTTTAAACAAAATGCCTAACAATTTGAATAATAATATCAAATGAAAAAAAGGGTTTGTTGTATATTCGGGTAAATACAGTCTCTTAAAAATGGCGGCCTAACGGTTCCTGAGACACAGATTAGTACTATTATTTAAAAAAAATGTAAACACATGTAGAACTAGTTGGATAAAAATTAAAAAGAAGGGTTGTCTTATATGCGGGTAAAGATGGTATTTGCAAAAAAAGGTGGCCAATTATACTATATAAAGTTCTGGAGTCCCAGGTTTTTATTATTGTTTTCAAACAAAATGCCAAACAATTTGAATAAAAATATCAAATGAAAAAGAGGGGTTGTTTTATATTCGGGTAAATACCGTCTCTTAAAAATGACAGCCTAACGGTTCCTAAGCACAGATTAGTATTATTATTATTACTTTTTAAACAAATGTATAACAAGTTGGATAAAAATTAAAAAGAAGGGTTGTCTTATATGCGGATAAAGATGGTATTTGCAAAAAAAGGTGGCCAATTATATCATATAAGGTTCCGGAGTCCCAGGTTTTTATTATTGTTTTCAAACAAAATGCATAACAATTTGAATAAAAATATCAAATGAAAAAGAGGGGTTGTTTTATATTCGGGTAAATACCGTCTCTTAAAAATGGCGGCCTAATGGTTCCTAAGCACAGATTAGTATTATTTGTATTATTATCTTTTTAAACAAATGTATAACTAGTTGGATAAAAATTAAAAAGAAGCCTTGTCTTATATGCGGGGAAATACGGTATTTGCAAAAAAAGTGGCCAATTATATCATATAAGGTTCCGAATTCCCAATTTAAAAAAAAAAAATTTTAGACACAAAATGCATAACAATTTGAATACAAATTTCAAATAAAAAAGAGGGTTTGTTTTATATTTGGTTTAATACTGTTTCTTAAAAATGGCGGCCTAACGGTTCCTGAGCACCGATTGGTATTATTTTTATTATCTTTTTAAATGAATGTATAACAAGTTGGATAAAACTTAAAAAGAAGGGTTGTCTTATATGCGGGTAAATATGGTATTTGCAAAAAAAGGTGATCAATTATATCATATAAGGTTGTGGAGTCCCAGGTTTTTATTATTGTTTTCAAACAAAATGCATAACAATTTGAATAAAAATATCAAATGAAAAAGAGGGGTTGTTTTATATTCGGGTAAATACCGTCTTTAAAAAATGGCAGCCTAATGGTTCCTAAGCACAGATTAGTATTATTTGTATTATTATCTTTTTAAACAAATGTATAACTAGTTGGATAAAAATTAAAAAGAAGGATTGTCTTATATGCGGGGAAATACGGTATTTGCAAAAAAAGTGGCCAATTATATCATATAAGGTTCCGGAGTCCCAAGTTTTTATTATTGTTTTCAAACAAAATGCATAACAATTTGAATAAAAATATCAAATGAAAAAGAGGGGTTGTTTTATATTCGGGTAAATACCGTCTCTTAAAAATGGCGGCCTAATGGTTCCTAAGCACAGATTAGTATTATTTGTATTATTATCTTTTTAAACAAATGTATAACTAGTTGGATAAAAATTAAAAAGAAGCCTTGTCTTATATGCGGGGAAATACGGTATTTGCAAAAAAAATGGCCAATTATATCATATAAGGTTCCGGATTCCCAATTTTTTTTTTTTTTTTTTTTCACACAAAATGCATAACAATTTGAATACAAATTTCAAATAAAAAAGAGGGTTTGTTTTATATTTGGTTTAATACTGTTTCTTAAAAATGGCGGCCTAACGGTTCCTGAGCACCGATTAGTATTATTTTTATTATCTTTTTAAATGAATGTATAACAAGTTGGATAAAACTTAAAAAGAAGGATTGTCTTATATGCGGGTAAATATGGTATTTGCAAAAAAAGATGGCCAATTATATCATATAAGGTTCCGGAGTCCCAAGTTTTTATTATTGTTTTCAAACAAAATGCATAACAATTTGAATAAAAATATCAAATGAAAAAGAGGGGTTGTTTTATATTCGGGTAAATACCGTCTCTTAAAAATGGCGGCCTAATGGTTCCTAAGCACAGATTAGTATTATTTGTATTATTATCTTTTTAAACAAATGTATAACTAGTTGGATAAAAATTAAAAAGAAGCCTTGTCTTATATGCGGGGAAATACGGTATTTGCAAAAAAAATGGCCAATTATATCATATAAGGTTCCGGATTCCCAATTTTTTTTTTTTTTTTTTTTCACACAAAATGCATAACAATTTGAATACAAATTTCAAATAAAAAAGAGGGTTTGTTTTATATTTGGTTTAATACTGTTTCTTAAAAATGGCGGCCTAACGGTTCCTGAGCACCGATTAGTATTATTTTTATTATCTTTTTAAATGAATGTATAACAAGTTGGATAAAACTTAAAAAGAAGGATTGTCTTATATGCGGGTAAATATGGTATTTGCAAAAAAAGATGGCCAATTATATCATATAAGGTTCCGGAGTCCCAAGTTTTTATTATTGTTTTCAAACAAAATGCATAACAATTTGAATAAAAATATCAAATGAAAAAGAGGGGTTGTTTTATATTCGGGTAAATACCGTCTCTTAAAAATGGCGGCCTAATGGTTCCTAAACACAGATTAGTATTATTTGTATTATTATCTTTTTAAATGAATGTATAACAAGTAGATAAAACTTAAAAAGAAGGGTTGTCTTATATGCGGGGAAATACAGTATTTGCAAAAAAAGATGGCCAATTATATCATATAAGGTTCCGGAGTCCCAGATTATTATTGTTGTTTTTTTTAAACAAAATGTATAGCAATTTAAATAATATATCAAATTAAACTGTGGAGTTGTCTTGTATTCTGGTAAATAACATATTTGTAAAACTGGTGGCATATTCTATCCTCTGAGATTCCCAACTCAGATTATACAAAAATGGGGAAAAAAATTATTAAAAGGTATCAAAATAAAATAAAAAAATGTTCCAGAGTCCCAGATTCTAGTTTGAATAAAAAGTCTTGTTGTCAGTGTCACGTCTCACAGTCTGTTCAATGGTGCTCATGGAAAAAAGGTGGCCAATTAAGGCGCAGCAGTTTCCAAAGTCACAGCTGACTCCCTACTTTAACGACTGCACTGGAACGCACCAACAATCTTTAATTTGTACGGACGTGTCACAAATAAAAGCCCGCGCAGCCCGAGTGCGAGAACGACGCCGTCATTAAACATCCTCATCCTCAAAAACTTGCCGGTGTCGCCTCATTAATTGCCCGCCAAGCGGGGTTAGCGTTTAGCGGCGGCGTGTTAAACGGAATGAAAGCTGACACATGGCTGGAATTAGCTGGGTGGGGAGCGGGGAGGGACAGTGTCGTCGCTAAGCTAAGGAGCTTTTCGGGGCATGATGGATGCGCGTTAAAAAACGGATGTGCGCCACCGACGAGTTCATTTAGAGCCGCGCTCGCCAAAAGCGGCTCACATTAGCCTGTTGTTGGTCGGATTAATGAGGCTGAGTGTGAAAATGATCTGTTGGCTTGGAAAAGGGGCGGGGGATATAACGGGGTAGAGTTTGGACGGAGTTTAAGGCAGCGTTCACACTTGTGGTTCTGTACTTGGGTCCGCACTAAAAATGATAACACTTGCGCACTTTAATGTGGTTAGTTCAGTGAGATATTGTCTGGTGTGCCGTGGGATATTATGTAATTTCACCTAATTGGGTTAAAAATATTTTTTGCAAACCAGTAATTATAATCCGCAAATGTGCCGTCGTTGAGTGTCTGTGCTGTCTAGAGATCGGCGGAGTAACCGTGTAGTACTCTTCCATATCAGTAGGTGGCAGCAGGTAGCTAATCGCTCTGTAGATGTCGGGAACATGGTTTGTCGTGATCATACTTGCCAACCCTCCCGATTTTTCCGGGTGACTCCCGAATTTCAGTGCCCCTCCCGAAAATCTCCCGGGGCAACCATTCTCCCGAATTTCTCCCGATTTTCACCCGGACAACAATATTAAGGGCGTGCCGTGATGGCACTGCCTTTAGCGTCCTCTACACCCTGTCGACCTGTCCGCTTTTTCACCATACAAACAGCGTGCCGGCCCAGTCACATGTTGTATGCGGCTTCTGCATACACACGAAAGTGACTGCAAGACATACTTGATCAACAGCCATACAGGTCACACTGAGGGTGGCCGTAAAAACAACTTTAACACTGTTACAAATATACGCCACACTGTGAACCCACACCAAACAAGAATGACAAACACATTTCGGGAGAACATCCGCACCGTAACACAACGTAAACACAACAGAACAAACACCCAGAATCCCTTGCATCCCTAACTCTTTCGGGCTACAATATACACCCCCGCTACCACCAAACCCCACCCCCCCAACCCCGCCCCCCCCAATCTCCCGAATTCGAAGGTCTCAAGGTTGGCAAGTATGGTCGTGATCCCAATATGCAGACGACAGCGGGAGGCAGCGTGCAGGTCAAAAGGTATCTAATGCTTAAACCAAAAATAAACAAAAGGCAAGTGCCGCTAAGAAAAGGCATTGAAGCTTAGGGAAGGCTATGCAAAACGAAGCTAAAACTGAACTGGCTGCAATGTACCCGTATTTTCCGCACTATTAGCCGCACCTAAAAACCACAAATTTACTCAAAAGCTGACAGTGCGGCTTTTAACCCGGTGCGCTTTATATATGGATAAATAGTAAGATTCATTTTCATAAAGTTTCGGTCTCGCAACTTCGGTAAACAGCCGCCATCTTTTTTCCCGGTAGAACAGGAAGCGCTTCTTCTTCTACGCAAGCAACCGCCAAGGTAAGCACCCGCCCCCATAGAACAGGAAGCGCTTCTTCTTCTACTGTAAGCAACCACCCGCCCGCGTAGAAGAAGAAAAAGGGCGCGGATATCACCGTACGTTTCATTTCCTTTGTGTGTTTACATCTGTAAAGACCACAAAATGGCTCCTACTAAGCGTCAGGGATCCGGTTCATGAAAAGACGCAATCTCTCCATCCGCACACGGATTACTATTTCACAGCAACTGATATTCCTGTGAACCGCACTGTGGATATAACGGGAGCACGTACGGTGAATATTCGCAGCACAGGGAATGAGAAGTCATCCTTCACTGTGGTTCTAGCTTGCCATGCTAATGGCCAGAAACTTCCACCCATGGTGATATTCAAAAGGAAGACCTTGCCAAAAGAGACCTTTCCAGCCGGCGTCATCATAAAAGCTAACTCGAAGGGATGGATGAAGAAAAGATGAGCGAGTGGTTAAGATAAGTTTAAGTTTACGCGAAGAGGCCGGGTGGCTTTTTTCACGCAGCTCTGTCCATGTTGATATACGTATGTTTGTGATTGCACATTTGCGTACATTTTGGGAGTGAACAGAGTTGTTAGAACGCTGGTTTTTAATATATTATTAAAGTTTGACTGACCTATCTGACTGTTTTTTTGACATTCCTTTAGCGCAGTTAGATGCGGCTTACAACACCGGGCGGCTTATAGGTGGACAAAGTTTTGAAATATGCCCTTCATTGAAGGCGCGGCTTTTAACCCAGGGCGCCTACGGTAAACAAAAACCGAATGCTGGACGACAGCAAAGACTTACAGCGTGTTGAGCAGCAGACGGCGTCCACAAAGTTCATCCGTACATGACATGACAATCGACAACAAAATTGGAGCACAAGACAAGAACTAAAACACTACACACAGGAAAACACCAAAAAACTCCAAATAAGTTACGGTGTGATGTGACAGGTCATGACAGTACACCTACTTTGAGACAAGAGCTATAGTGGTGCATGGTTGGTTATGGTTTGAATTTGTATCCAATATCAATATCTCTTGCTGAGTTTCATTTTTTAATGTTTTCTGCTGGTGGTGTGCCTTGAGATTTTTTTCAATTAAAAAAATGTGCCTTGGCTCAGAAAAGGTTGAAAAACACTGGGTTAGTTGGTATTTTACCTACTCAGTGGCCTAGTGGTTAGAGTGTCCGCCCTGAGATCGGTAGGTTGTGAGTTCAAATCCCGGCCGAGTCATACCAAAGACTATAAAAATGGGACCCATTACCTCCCTGCTTGGCACTCAGCATCAAGGGTTGGAATTGGCGGTTAAATCACCAAAAATGATTCCCGGGCGCGGCCACCGCTGCTGCCCACTGCTCCCCTCACCTCCCAGGGGGTGATCAAGGGTGATGGGTCAAATGCAGAGAATAATCTCGCCACACCTAGTGTGTGTGTGTGACAATCATTGGTACTTTAACTTTAACTTTATTTCTGTCACATTACCAAAGGCACATTTACATTATGCAACAACTTGATCGGACAGCTTTCACAACTTCTTACGTAACAAACAGTAACCAAACCAAAATGTCGTCAGCTAGATTGAATACATACTGTAGGTTAATTTTTATATTTTCTAGTGATGGGAATCTTTTTGCAACAACTCACAATTTGATATGATACCGATTGTTGGGAGTGACGATTCGATTCTCGATTCAAACCCAATCTCGAAATATGTTCTTTGGTATGAATATTGTCATAAAAACTTTTCAAAAACAGGTTACAGGTTACAAAATCTCCTCTTTGCTGCTGAAATACAGTACAGGCCAAACGTTTGGACACACCTTCTCCTCATTCAATGTGTTTTCTTTATTTTCATGACTTTTTCTCTTTTCTCTTGTTAAAGATTAATTATTGCACTTTTATTTCTTCTTCCAGAGTCCTGTCTTTATTTTATGAGTAACAGTACATTTAAGTATTATAAGAAAAAAGTGTCGATTTACGGTAATCATTCTGTGTTATTAAAATAATTTGAATAAAGTTGTAATATCATTGAGATGTAATTTGCAAGGTACGATTCCATAGCACATTACACTGTAAATATTGACTATTTGTAAAACTTATTGTGCTATTACTAGAATTACAAGGCTAAATTCATTAAAAAAAAAATTTCTGCAGGAAGTTTGCAAGAATGAAATTGAATTTTATGACAACAGAATGTTGTAATTTTGTGTTGAATTTTTTGATAACTCAAGATTTTTACAAAAATAAATAAGTCATTTTACATAACTATTTAAACATGTAACAGAAAAAAAATTCTGTTTTCAGAATTGCGTTTTGATTTTATTTTATTTTTTTATAATAAAGTAGGAATTTTTGAAAAAAACAAAAAACGTACCCTTTTACAATAAAACAAAGCTCATGGTAAAAATACATTATTTTTTATTTTTCTCCACACTTTATGCTAAACCTTTCTTGATACTTTTTATAAATCAAACTTGAATTTAATTTAATGCATGTTTTGCACTAAATCGAATTCATGGGAAAAAATGTTGTGTATATATATATATATATGCTAAACATTCTGGAGCATTCATATATATATATATATATATATATATATATATATATACCGTATTTTCCGCACCATTAGCCGCACCTAAAAACCACAAATTTACTCAAAAGCTGACAGTGCGGCTTTTAACCCGGTGCGCTTTATATATGGATAAATATTAAGATTCATTTTCATAAAGTTTCGGTCTCGTAACTACGGTAAACAGCCGCCATCTTTTTTCCCGGTAGAACAGGAAGCGCTTCTTCTTCTACGCAAGCAACCGCCAAGGTAAGCACCCGCCCCCATAGAACAGGAAGCGCTTCTTCTTCTACTGTAAGCAACCACCCACCCGCCCGCGTAGAAGAAGAAAAAGCGCGTGGATATTACCGTACGTTTCATTTCCTGTTTACATCTGTAAAGACCACAAAATGGCTCCTACTAAGCGACAAGGATCCGGTTCATGAAAAGACGCAATCTCTCCATCCTCACACGGATTACTATTTCACAGCAACTGATATTCCTGTGAACCGCACTGTGGATACTGTGGATACAACGGGAGCACGTACGGTGAATATTCGCACCACAGGGAATGAGAAGTCGTCCTTCACTGTGGTTCTAGCTTGCCATGCTAATGGCCTGAAACTTCCACCCATGGTGATATTCAAAAGGAAGACCTTGCCAAAAGAGACCTTTCCAGCCGGCGTCATCATAAAAGCTAACTCGAAGGGATGGATGGATGAAGAAAAGATGAGCGAGTGGTTAAGGGAAGTTTACGCGAAGAGGCCGGGTGGCTTTTTTCACACAGCTCCGTCCATGTTGATATACGACTCTATGCGCGCCCACATCACAGATGGTGTCAAAAAACAAATGAAGCACACAAATACAACACTCGCCGTCATTCCGGGTGGATTAACCAAAGAACTCCAACCGCTGGATATTGGTGTCAACAGGGCATTCAAATCACGACTGCGAACGGCGTGGGAACAATGGATGACCGAAGGCGAACACACCTTCACTAAGACAGGCAGACAGCGCCGGACGACATACGCCAACATCTGCCAGTGGATCGTAAATGCCTGGGCAGATATTTCGGTCACAACTGTGGTCCGAGCTTTCCGGAAGGCAGGATTCACAGAACTGCTGAACAGTGACACTGACTCCGATGACTTCGACGAGACGGAACCGGCCATTTTGGATCCCACATTTGCCCAACTTTTCAATTCGGACACCGAAGACGAAGAATTCGAAGGATTTACGAATGAAGAATAACTTCAGAAGGTGAGCGCTATGTTTATTTTGTGTGTTGTGACATTAACGTTCGAGCAACATTATGTTGCTATTGCTCTGCACTATTTTGAATTTTACTATGTTTGTGATTGCACATTTGCGTACATTTTGGGACAGAGTTGTTAGAACGCTGGTTTTTAATATATTATTAAAGTTTGACTGACCTATCTGACTGTTTTTTTGACATTCCCTTTAGCGCAGCGTAGGCGCGGCTTATAGTCCGGGGCGGCTTATAGGTGGACAAAGTTTTGAAATATGCCATTCATTGAAGGTGCGGCTAATAATCCGGTGCGCCTTATAGTGCGGAAAATACGGTATATATATATATATAAATATAAATATATTTCTTTTATACATGCTACTGATTAGCATTAGCCATTTTACATGGCGATTTCAACGCCTCCAAAATGTGCTAATGAAAATTACAACTAAGATGTGCATTACAATCAAACGGCTGGTGCGCAATAAGTACTATACTTACAGTATTAACACTTTTTAGGGGACAAAAAAGAACCACAAAAACCCACCATAAACTACACACTCCTGCCATTTAATGTATTGGACTCAAACTGTAATTGTAACTTAATGACAAAACAACTAGACAGCAGTTATCATAATCAGCTAATTTTTAAATGTTGCAATAAAAAAATTAGATTTTTTTTTGTAAAAAAACGAATACTTATCAACACACACAAACGTACCGAAAATTGGTGCTACTGAGTACCAGTATCGATTCCCAGGTACCGGTTCATATGTGATTTCTGCACGTTTTTTCTTCCTAAATGCATCACATTTTGTTTGTATGATCTAGTTCACACTTGCACCAGAGTTCATTCAAACATTGTCAACCAATTTTTAAGAGAGTTTATCACCCACAAAGGTGAATCTACTTCCCATTCCCAAACTTTGATATGAATTTGCTGCCATAACAATGTCCAGTGTTGTTGCAACATCGCCTTCGGGCGTTTGTTCCCATTCAGTCACTAAAGCATTAGCGGCAACAACAGCGGTGCACCGCAGCAGCATCAGCATCGGAGTTTGGATGTTAAAGTCTGCAGACAGAACACATGGCAGTTTGTCCAAAAGGTGTGAAAGTACCAAGAGGGCCAGTCGAGGTTGTGGATGGGTTTTTGAGCATGGAGGCATGCGGCGTCACGTCCAAACTTCAATCAATTTTTCAGTTTGGAAGTTGGTCTGGCTTAAAGTCAATACATGCACGATGCTCAAATATTTGGCAACACTATTGTATACAATTCAATAAAAGCCAAAATAAAACATCAGTATTTTTGTTTTTTCACATTGAAATACATTTTTTTTTTTAAAAAAAAGCCTTTTTTATAAAACAATTTCAATACTAAATATGAACCCAGTTTTTTAACTTGCTCTTTATTAGACAGTGTTAATAATGCAGCAAAACATAGTGAAATAAAATTGCGAAACGTAACTTCATGTAGTGTTAGACAAAGGCTCCTAATTTAGTCTGCTGACATATGCAGTAACATATTGTGTCATTTTCCATTCTATTATTTTGTCAACATTATTAAGGACAAGTGGTAGAAAATTGATTATTAATCTACTTTTCTAATTTACTGTTAATATCTGCTTACTGTCTGTTTTTACATGTTTATCTACACTTCTGTTAAAATGTAATAATCACTTATTCTTCTGTTGTTTGATACTTTACATTAGTTTTGGATGATACCACAAATTTAGGTATCAATTCGATACCAAGTAGTTACAGGATCATACATTGGTCATATTCAAAGTCCTCATGTGTCCAGGGACATATTTCCTGAGTTTATAAAGATAATATAAAAAAAATAAAACATAAAAAAAGATTTTGTGATGCTAAAAAATATCTATGTAATCATAGTAGTATCGACTGCTGTACTGCTGACGCTCCCGTACTTGGTATAATTACAGTGGATGTTAGGTGTAGATCCACCTACTGTATGGCATTTGTTTACATTCGGGAACGGCATCATCCGGTACTTTTCAGAGGCGGTGTAGTACAGAATATGATTCATTAGTATCGCGGGACTATACCGTACAACCCTAATATACATATATATCTGCGGCTTACAGAACAAAACATTATTCTAAAATTTAGTGGGTGCGGCTTATATCCTGATGTCATCTGTAGTCTGGAAAATACGGTACATTAAAAGATCTCTGTCATGACGTGGACTATGGGGTGGTTTGTTTTCCCGGAATGCAAAGGAATTGGATCGGACATGGGATGAAGGTAAATACATGATTTATTCTGACTATAAAAAGAAGAAACAAAAGGCGCGCACAAGGCGAAGGTACAAATTTAGCGTATAAACAAAAACTAGCACTTGGGCTGTATAGCTCGGTTGGTAGAGCGGCTGTGCTAGCAACTTGAGGGTTGTAGGTTCGATCCCCGCATTCGCCATCCTAGTTACTGCCGTTGTGTCCTTGGGCAAGACACTTTACCCATCTGCTCCCAGTGCCACCCACACTGGTTTAAATGTAACTTAGATATTGGGTTTCACTATATAAAGCGCTTTGAGTCACTAGAGAAAAGCGCTATATAAATATAATTCACTTCACTTCACTTTAGAAATTATGGACATGAAACAAAAACACTTACTGTGGCATGGCATGAAGCATAAACTATGGTATCATCAGGTAGCAAGGGTATCATAGGTAGCAGAGGTAACAGAAGTAATGTCGCCAGGACGACCAACTGAAAATGACAGGCTTAAATAGTAGTGACATGATTAACACAGGTGCGTGAGTCCAAAACGTGAAACAGGTGAGACCAATAAGTTGCCATGGAAACAAAACAAACAAGAGTGCACAAACAGGAACTAAAAAGAGTCCACAAACCAAACAGAACATAGCCAAACAAAACATAAACAAAAGACATGACAATCTCAATCTCTTACCTGCTACTTTTGATAAAATGTTATTTGACTGCCATCTGATGTATCATTTAATGAACATGGAAGATGCGCCGACAACATCGGCTGCACTGAATGAACTTTAATAAAATTCCGTGACCTCCTGTATTTTCTGTCGCCAAATTTGGCGCCTGGCTGGAGGTGAACATGTCACAGCAATATAGTGGGTGTGAGGCGAGTGGCGGCACGGAGGCGGAGGAGACGGAGGTAGACCGGGTCAGGTACAGTATGTGTGCCGGATGACCACAGGCGTGAGATGTGACGGGCTGACACAAAGTCTTATCTCGGCCTTCACATGGCTGCTGTGAGTCATGGCTCTTCAGGGGGTGGGGGATTTGGCGAGGTATGCGGGGGGCGGGGGGGTGCCGGTGTTGGCCTCCTGACCTCAAACACACACAGCTTCTATCTCACTTGGTGCAGCGACATAATTATGTTTGCGACAGAGAAGTGGCTTTTCCGACATTTCCCCCTTTCCTATTCAACAAAAATACAACTTTTCTTTTTAAGAATGCGTAAAATAAGGGTGTCCTCAACATAATAATAATAATGAATTTATATAAATTTTCTATCAACTACCGTATTTTCCGCACTATAAGGCGCACCTAAAAACCACAAATTTTCTCTAAAGCTGACAGTGCGCCTTATAACCCGGTGCGCTTTATTACGATTCATTTTCATAAAGTTTCGATCTCGCAACTTCGGTAAACAGCCGCCATCTTTTTTCCCGGTAGAACAGGAAGCGCTTCTTCTTCTACGCAAGCAACCGCCAAGGAAAGCACCCGCCCCCATAGAACAGGAAGCGCTTCTTCTTCTACTGTAAGCAACCACCCGCCCCCGGAAGAAGAAGAAAAAACGCGCGGATATCACCGTACGTTTCATTTCCTGTTTACATCTGTAAAGACCACAAAATGGCTCCTACTAAGCGACAAGGATCCGGTTCATAAAAAGACGCAATCTCTCCATCCGCACACGGATTACTACCGTATTTCACAGCAACTGATATTCCTGTGAACCGCACTGTGGAACGGGAGCACGTACGGTGAATATTCGCACCACAGGGAATGAGAAGTCATCCTTCACTGTGGTTCTAGCTTGCCATGCTAACTTCCACCCATGGTGATATTCAAAAGGAAGACCTTGCCAAAAGAGACCTTTCCAGCCGGCGTCATCATAAAAGCTAACTCGAAGGGATGGATGGATGAAGAAAAGATGAGCGAGTGGTTAAGGGAAGTTTACGCGAAGAGGCCGGGTGGCTTTTTTCACACAGCTCCGAAGGCGAACACACCTTCACTAAGACGGGCAGACAGCGCCGGACGACATACGCCAACATTTGCCAGTGGATCGTAAATGCCTGGGCAGATATTTCGGTCACAACTGTGGTCCGAGCTTTCCGGAAGGCAGGATTCACAGAACTACTGGACAACAACAGCGACACTGACTCCGATGACTTCGAAGAGACGGAGCCGGCCATTTTGGAACCCACGCTTGCGCAACTTTTCAATTCGGACACCGAAGACGAAGAATTCGAAGGATTTACGAATGAAGAATAACTTCAGAAGGTGAGCGCTATGTTTATTTTGTGTGTTGTGACATTAACGTTCGAGCAACATTATGTTGCTATTGCTCTACACCATTTTGAATTTTACTATGTTTGTGATTGCACATTTGCGTACATTTTGGGACAGAGTTGTTAGAACGCTGGTTTTCAATATATTATTAAAGTTTGACTGAACTATCTGACTGTTTTTTTTTGACATTCCCTTTAGCGCAGCGTAGGCGCGGCTTATAATCCGGGGCGGCTTATTGGTGGACAAAGTTATGAAATATGTAATTCATTGAAGGTGCGGCTAATAATCCGGTGCGCCTTATAGTGCGGAAAATACGGTAGATCAGGGGTCCACAAACTTTTTGACCCGGGGGACGCATTGGGTTAAAAAAATGTGGCCGGTCTATATATATATATATATATATATATATATATATATATATATAAGTGTATACAGTCGTGGTCAAAAGTTGACATACACTTGTGAGGGACATTATGTCATGGCTGTCTTGAGTTTCCAATAATTTCTACAACTCTTATTTTTTTGTGATAGAGTGATTGGAGCACATACTTGTTGGTCACAAAAAACATTCATGAAGTTTGTTTCTTTTATGAATTGATTATGGGTCTACTGAAAATGTGGCCAAATCTGCTGGGTCAGAAGTATACATACAGCAACATACATGATAATTTTGGTGATGTAGAAAAGTTACAATCAAATCAAATTAGCTACATGGCATGGCCTCTTAACTTCATGTGAGTGATTATGATTGACAACACCAGTTGACTTCTCTGAGTCCATTTAAATAGGGCTCATGTAATGCAGTCATTAGACTCGGTTACAAACGCGACAATGGGAAAGTCAAAGGAACTCAGCACGGATCTGAAAAAACTAATCATTGACTTGAACAAGTCAGGAAAGTCACTTGGAAAAGCAGCTTAAGGTCCCAAGAGCAACTGTGTAGACAATTGTTCGTAAGTATAAAGTGCATGGCACAGTTTTGTCACTGCCACGATCAGGAAGAGTACGCAAGCTATCACCTGCTGCTGAGAGAAAATTGGTCAGGATGATCAAGAGTCAACCGAGAACCACCAAAAAGCAGGTCTGCAGTGAATTGGAAGCTGCAGGTGTCAGTGTCCACAGTCAAGCGTGTTTTGCATTGCCATGGACTGAGAGGCTACCATGCAAGAAGGAAGCCCTTGATCCAGAAATGACACCTTAAGGCTTGTCTAAAGTTTGCTGCTGATCACATGGACAAAGATAAGAACTTCTGGAGGAAAGTTCCGTGGTCAGATGAAACAAAAATTGAGCTGTTTGGCCACAATACCCAGCAATATGTTTGGAGGAGAAAAGGTGAGGTCTTTAATCCCAGGAACACCAGACCTACCGTCAAGCATGGTGCTGGTAGTATTATGCTCTGGGCCTGTTTTGCTGCCAATGGAACTTGTGCTTTACAGACAGTAAATGGGACAATGAAATAAGAGGATTACCTCCAAATTCTTCAGGACAACCTAAAATCATCAGCCCGGAGGTTGGGTCATTGTCCTGTTGGAACACCCAACTGCGCCCACACACGTCAAAAGTGGTAAAGGAATGGCTAAATCTAAGATGGACTGATACAAAGTGGAAAAGTGTTCTGTGGTCTGACGAGTCCACATTTCAAATTGTTTTTGGAAACTGTGGACGTCGTGTCCTCCGGACCAAAGAGGAAAAGAACCATCCGGATTGTTATAGGCACAAAGTTGAAAAGCCAGCATCTGTGATGGTATGGGAGTGCATTAGTGCCCAAGACATGGGTAACTTACACATCTGTGAAGGCGCCATTAATGCTGAAAGGTGCATACAGGTTTTGGAGCAACATATGTTGCCGTACAAGCAACGTTACCATGGACGCCCCTGCTTATTTCAGCAAGACAATGCCAAGCCACGTGTTACATCAACGTGGCTTCATAGTAAAAGAGTGCGGGTACTAGACTGGCCTGCCTGTTGTCCAGACCTGTCTCCCATTGAAAATGTGTGGCGCATTATGAAGCCTAAAATACCACAACGGAGACCCCCGGACTGTTGAACAACTTAAGCTGTACATCAAGCAAGAATGGGAAAGAATTCCACCTGAGATGCTTAAAAAAATGTGTCTCCTCAGTTCCCAAACGTTTACTGAGTGTTGTTAAAAGGAAAGGCCATGTAACACAGTGGTGAACATGCCCTTTCCCAACTACTTTGGAACATGTTGCAGCCATGAAATTCTAAGTTAATTATTATTTGCAAAAAATAAATAAAGTTTATGAGTTTGAACATCAAATATCTTGTCTTTGTAGCATATTCAATTGAATATGGGTTGAAAAGGATTTGCAAATCATTGTATTCCGTTTATATTTACATCTAACACAATTTCCCAACTCATATGGAAACGGGGATTGTATATATATATATATATATATATATATATTTATTTCTTGTCCGGAACCACCTCCAGCGTTTAAACACTTCTTTACAAACTCCCCATCAGTGAACGCCTTTCCACAGCTTGCAATTAGTTTAGCTACCTTGAAGCTGGCCCGAACAGAGGACATGTTTGCCTGTGCTTGGCGTAGCATTTTACTCTGCTGGGCAGCGAATTCATGGTTTAGCATAGCCAGCTTTTCTCCTGTCACTTTTCCCAGCAAGCTCGCATGCTGCCCTCCGTGGCGAGTTTCATAGTGTCGCCAAATGTTAAATTCTTTAAACACCGCCACTGTCTCTTTGCATATTAGACAAACTTCAAAAAGTCAAAACTCTACACTCGGAAACTATTTTACGTTTCCTCAACGATTTTGCCATTTTTTTCCCTCGCACACTAATTGACTGAAAGAGCGCGCACTTGACGTCACGTTATCGATGGGAAAATGCATTTTTAGACAATATGATTTGCCTGAGCGGCTACGAGACCCCAATAGTAACAAGCGGTAGAAAATGGATTGATGAATGGGCTAGAAAGGACAGATTAAAAAATAATGACTAAACATTTTTCATTTTTTTAACTTTTTTTTAAATTTATTTTTTATTTTTTACTTAGGACTTACTGCGGGCCAGATTTTGGACACTGGCGGGCCCCTGAAGTAGATATTCAAAGCGCTCATTCACTCCACATTTACACTTCGGTAGTTGTAAGCTACATTTGTAGCCACTAGAGATGCGCGGATAGGCAATTTATTTCATCCGCAACCGCGTCAGAAAGTCGTCAACCATCCGCCATCCACCCGATGTAACGTTTGATCAGAACTACACCCGCCCGCCATCCGCCCGTTGTTATATATCTAATATTAATTAAAAAAAAAAAAAAAAGGGTGAAAACTACGCGAATTGCACCTTGTGCAGACAAGATTTTTCGATCGGACACGGAGGAATTAGCGAAGTAAAAGACCACGTTGGGACAAAAAAACACAAGTCTAATGCCGTTGCTAGCGATACAAGTGGAAAACTTTCAACGTTTTTCGTCGCCCAAACAGATTCTTTGGATGTGATAAATGCCGAAGTTTTATTTACGGAGGCAATAATTGAGCATGGACTTCCAATCGCACTGGCTGATCACATGGGACAGTTAATAATGTAATGCAACCTTTAAAAATCATTACGCGGTGATCGCGATCCCAAAAATAAACTTTTCTTGCATGATAATGTCCAGAAAAATTTGCTTTATATTACTATAGAGTCCTTTTAACGAATGAGTTTGATGGTTTATCACAAACCTTAAATGAAATTCCATGGCCACCGTCCTGCTCTCTATATCAACCAGGGTGAGCCCCACCCCTTTCGTGAGCGCACTGCGAAAGCGGACGAGGCGGGGTGTCGGTGCGGTGGGCGCGGTAGTGACCCTGGACGTGCGTCGGGCCCTTCTTGCGGATCGCCTCAGCTACGGCTCCCGGTGGGGCCCTCTCGGGGGAAGGGGCCTCGGTCCCGGACCCCGGCGAGGCGTCCCTTCTCCGCTCCGTAAAAGTGTCCATCTCTTTTCTTTTTTTTTCTTCTGTTGTGGCATATGCAGCAGGTGCCTGCTCGTTTTTCGTATGTGGGTAACAACATTTAACTATGTATATATATTTCCGAATTGGTTTAACTGCCACCCGCAAAAAAAAAAAAAAAAATAAAAAAAATATCTAATTAATCCGCCCGACCCGACCCGCGAGCGGATAAAATCTTATTGTTTTTAATTTCATCCGCCCGATCCGCGGATAATCCGCGGACTCCGCGGTTGTGTCCGCAAACCGCGCATCTCTAGTAGCCACAGCTGCCCTGGTGTAGACTGCCGGAAGCGTGGCTGCCAATTAGCGCCTACGGCCCCTCCGACCGCCACCTATCATTCATTCACCAGTGTGAGCGGCACTGGGGTCAAAGGTGAAGTGGCATGTTTTGAAAGTTAATTAAATTCATTATTAATGATGACCATTATTTGCTTTGTCACCTATATGTTTTTTTTCAAATAGCTTAGCACTGTGTTTCTTAATCATTGTTGGGCCCCGAGCGCCCCCTGGAGGCCTCTCCAAAAATATCAGATTTTCAGCTGTGGTCCCTATGGGATGCACCGGTACTCAGTTGTAATTCACTTTTCCACCACCTGGGTGTAGTAAGGACAATCTCAAACAAACAGGAGAAGTCTGCAGCTAAAGTCAAGGAGAAGTTTCTTAAGCGCAGAAATTATGACTAAGTGGTGAAGTTTATTTTAGAAACCCATTTATTTTTATTTATCATGAATGTATTGTATTTAATGTGTGTAAATGTATTTTTCAAAGGTTATTTCTATCATTTGACAAGGTTGAAAAATAAGTACCGTATTTTTCGGACTATAAGTCGCAGTTTTTTTCATAGTTTGTCCGGGGGTGCGACTTATACTCAGGAGCGACTTATGTGTGAAATGATTAACACATTACCGTAAAATATCAAATAATATTATTTAGCTCATTCACGTAAGAGACTAGACGTATAAGATTTCATGGGATTTAGCGATTAGGAGTGACAGATTGTTTGGTAAACGTATAGCATGTTCTATATGTTATAGTTATTTGAATGACTCTTACCATAATATGTTACGTTAACATACCAGTTGGTTATTTATGCCTCATATAACGTACACTTATTCAGCCTGTTGTTCACTATTCTTTATTTATTTTAAATTGCCTTTCAAATGTCTATTCTTGGTGTTGGGTTTTATCAAATAAATTTCCCCCAAAAAACACCTCCAAAATGTTCTAATGAAAATTACAACTAAGATGTGCGTTACAATCAAACGGCTGGTGCGCAATAAGTACTATACTTACAGTATTAACACTTTTTAGGGGACAAAAAAGAACCAAAAAAACCCACCATAAACTATACACTCCTGCCATTTAACGTATTGGACTCAAACTGTAATTGTAACTTAATGACAAAACAACTGGTGAGAAAGAATTTGCCATCAATCCCACGTGCAATATAATAAAAGTGCAATATATTTATCTGTACAGTAATCTATTTATTTATTTATATATATTTATTTATTTTATATATATATATTATTTATACATATCTATTTATTTATACATGCACCTTATTGCTTTTTTATCCTGCACTACCATGAGCTTATGTAACGAAATTTCGTTCTTCTCTGTGCTGTAAAGTTCAAATTTGAATGACAACAAAAAGGAAGTCTAAGTCTAAGTCTAAGTGGGTGCTCGGCATTGTCCGTGGGTGCTCGGGCCCCGAAGCACCCACAGGATCGGCGCCTATGAATGGATTAATATTGGCTGGTGAATTACCGGAAAGCTATGAGGATGGTTGATGAAGTGCATGAGTAAAAGTACCACTAATAGTCACTCACACACGAGGTGTGGTAAAATTACTCTCTGCATCCCCTTGTTCCACCTCCTGAGAGGTGAGGGGAGCAGTGAGCAGCAGCGGTAGCTGCGCCCGGGAATCATTTTGGTGATTTAACCCCCAATTCCAACCCTTGATGCAGAAGTGCAAAGCAGGGAGGTAATGGGTTCCATTTTTAGTCTTTAGTATAGCACGTTCACGTTAATTTGACACTAACTCTTATTAGTTTGAGGGATTTTTGTGGAGGAAATGTTACAAACTTTGGTGTGGCGTTGCTTCCTTATTTGTGATTATTCTAAGTGTATTTTTAGATCGTACCCGTGTATTTTTAGAGTGAAAAGGGACAGTGTGTCATGATTATTATCAGCTGGATAAAAAAAAAAAAAACCAATAGCCGTATCATTTGTCCAAAATCTTAACGGCCCTCATGGACCGACCCAATTAGGAACTGGTACCAAAGAACACCGGTACTCGGTATTCCTAGTAGAGAGTGGGTCATACACTCACTGAGGTATCATTTACCCATCAGATTCCAGCTGGTGTGCACGATGGCAAACCTCGCTTCAAAATAAACCCTGTCTGAACTTTTAGTTTTAAGCAAATTACGTGCATTAAACATATTGAACAATTGTTTGTGCTTGACATTCTGGAAATAAAATGTGTTTGAGTCAAAATGTTGTGGTCTTTTTTTGAGTTGATTTACTGTGATTATTTGCAATTGATCAAAATTCAAGAGGGATAATCTTTAAAGAAATGTGTCCTTATCCAGGATTTGAACATTCATTTAATTAAACTATGAAAAATACGAGATTACATCAAATTCTAAATATGTATTCCCAAAGAGTTTCTTTTTTTTTTTTTTGGCCCAAAGCAATTTAATTAGCAACAAAAATGTGTGTCACTGAAAATTCCTATCAATGTGATAATCTGTGGTAGGCTGGAAGGGGGATTTTATTGAACTGTCAAATGTACTTCCTGCGCCTGAAGGACTGCTTCTAAATGATCGCAGGCAGGGTTACTCAAGCAAGCCGGCTCAATATCGCACATTGCTCAGCTTCTTGGCTTTAATGGATAATGAAAAATGAAAAATGATGTTGCGGAGACACTCCCACCCCTCTACGCGCCTGAACGCACCGCGACACCTGTTCTTGTCTGTGGATATGCTGTATTCGCCACCAGGGGGAGGTCATCAGCACCAGTCCGAGTAACTCATGCTTGTTTGTATACGTAGTATACGAAGGACACCTCTCCCGCAGTCAATACGATGTCTCGCTCTGTAAACTCTTATAGTCAATCCCGTCTCAAAAAGGCCTTGCGGAGACACAAAGGATTTATTAGTGCATAGAGATGAATACTTTCATTGCCGTTCGTTCGCAAGTAAGTAGGATTCTGCCGAAAAAAATAGGACAAAGGTTTGTGCCAAACTTTGTGAGGGCGTATACTTGGTGTAATGAAAAACACACAGAATTTTGATGCAGATAAGGATTTAATTCAACCTTTAGGGTGACATTTTCTGTGTGCTCAAAATACTTGTGAAGACACGCTCATATACATGTAATACATTCAGTTTTATGATAATTTTCTCACAACTGGACTCTTCAGCTTGTTCTAGAAGACAATTCGTCAGTTAATGCCCATAGACATTGGTCAGATCTAGTCTGAGACTAGCCGACCTGACCTAGACTGATCGGATATTGTCTGAGACTAGCCAAATCAGATTGTTTGGATCTAGTCAGAGACTAGCCAAATCAGATTGTTTAGATCTACTCAGAGACTAGCCAAATCAGATTGTTTAGATCTACTCAGAGACTAGCCAACCTATATTTGCCAGATCTAGTCTGAGACGAGTCAATTTAGACTGATCAGATCTAGTCTGAGATATGTTGATTTAGATTGGCCAGATCTAGTCCAAGACTAGTCGATTTAGAACGGTCAGATCTAGTCTAAGACTAGCCAACCTAGATTGGTCAGACCTAGTCTGAGATTATTCAAGTTAGATTGGTCAAATAATTGAGACATAGTATAAAACTAGGCGACCCATATTGGTAAAATCTAATCTGTCGATTTAGGTAGGTCAGATCAAATCTGAGATTCGTTGATTTAGATTGGTTAGATCTTGTCTGAGACTAGTCGATATAGATTGGTCAGTACTAGTCAGAGACTAATCGACTAAATTGATCTGATGACTAGTTGACTAGTGTCATAGACAATTTAAGTCTATGAACATGAACTGATGAACCTTGCAAAAAATATATAAATATAACAGCAAAACCAACTGTTTTGAACTGGGTTTTTAATTGGTTTGCTGTCAGTTTTTACATTGTATTTGGAGTGCAATATACAAATGTATTCTGTTTATAAAATGTTCCTAGTCGATTGAGACTGGTCGGATCTAGTCTGAGACTAGTTGATTTAGATTGGTCAGATCTAGTCCCAGACTAGCCGATTTTTATAGGTCAGATCTAGTCTGAGACTAGTCAACTTAGATTGGTCAGATCTAATCTGAGACAGGTCAATTTAGCTCGGTCAGAGCTCGTCTGAGTCTAGTCGATTTAGATTTGTCGGATCTAGTCTCAGACTAGCCGTCTTAGATCCGTCAGATCTAGTTGATTTAGATCCGTCAGATCTAATCTGAGACTAATCAACCTAGATCGATCTAATCTAGTCTGAGACTAGTCAACCTATATTGATCAAATCTAGTCTTGGACTAGTCAATTTAGATTGGTCGGATCTAACTGGTTTAGTCTAAGGCTAGTCAACCTAGATTGGTCAACTGTAGTCTGAGATTATTCAAATTAGATTAGTCAGATCTATGAGATCTAGTATAAAACTAGGCGACCCATATTGGTAAAATCTAATCTGAGAATAGTTGATTTAGGTTGGTCAGATCATATCTGAGATTAGTTGATTTAGATTGGTTGGATCTAGTTTGAGACTAGTCGATATAAATTGGTCAGATCTATGAGACATAGTATAAAACTAGGTGACCCATAATGGTAAAATATAATCTGTCGATTTAGGTTGGTCAGATCACATCTGAGATTAGTTGATTTAGATTGGTTAGATCTTGTCTGAGACTAGCCGATATAGATTGGTCAAAACTAGTAGGAGACTAATCGACTAAATTTATCTGATGACTAGTTGACTAGTGTCATAGACAATTTAAGTCTGAGCATGAACTGATGAACCTTGCACAAAATATATACATATAACCGCAAAACCAACTGTTGAACTGGGTTTTTAATTGGTTTGCTGTCATTGCTTTTACATTCTATTTGGAGTACAATATACAAATGTATTCTGTTTATAAAATATTCCTAGTCAACTTAGATTGGTCAGATCTAGCCTGAGACTAGTTGATTTAGATTGGTCAGATCTTGTCTGAGACTAGCCGACTTAGATTGGTCAGATCTAGTCTGAGACAGGTCAATTTAGATCGGTCAGAGCTCGTCTGAGTCTAGTCGATTTATACTGGCCGGATCTAGTCTCAGACTAGCCGATTTAGATCCGTCAGATCTAGTCTGAGACTAGTCGACCTAGATTGGTCAGATCTAGTCTGAGACTAATCAACCTAGATCGATCCAATCTAGTCTGAAACTAGTCAACCTCGATTGACCAAATCTAGTCTTAGACTAGTCAATTTAGATTAGTCAGATCTAACTGGTTTAGTCTAAGACTAGCCAACCTAGATTGGTCAACTATAGTATATAATCTGAGACTATTCAAGTTAGATTAGTCAAATCTATGAGATCTAGTATAAAACTAGGCGACCCATATTGGTAAAATTTAATCGGAGAATAGTCGATTTAGGTTGGTCAGATCAAATCTGAGATTAGTTGATTAAGATTGGTTGGCTCTAGTTTGAGACTAGTCGGTATAGATTGGCCAGAACTAGTCGGAGACTAATCGACTAAATTGATCTGATGACTAATTGATTAGTGTCATAGACAATCTCAGTCTATGAGTATGAACTGACAAAGTCTGCTTGGATGACAAACTTCTTCTAAGACAAACCAAACAGTCCAGTTGCGATCAATTGAATGCCCTCAGATTACAACGACCTGGATGAATGAGAACATCCATAGACATGTTTTATAATCATTGATACAAATGGTTAAGGACTTATGGACAATTAGTTGCCAAATCTCGCCTCTTTTGCTCGATGGCAGCCATATTTTTCACCCAATCTTTCTCAAATTCTACACTTTTGTGCATGTCAGTCTCCTACAGGCGTGTAGCAAACTTTGCGTTGATTAGGTAAAAACACTTTTAAGTTACAGGGTGTGATTTGTTGAGCTGTGTGAGAAATTTCAAGTCAATCTCACTTATTGGGGTGCAGGAGTAGAAGTGTAACATCATGAGGCGCTAAGACTACATTGTCAGTGGTTTTGGTGTTCATGACCATGCTCATGTGAAAGTACCTCGCACAAAATATATAAATATAGCCGCAAAACCCAACTGTGTTGAACTGGGTTTTTAATTGGTTTGCTGTCATTGTTTTTACATTCTATTTGGAGTACAATATAACAATTTATTCTGTGTATAAAATATTCCTATTAATCAATGTTATAATATTTATTCTACACATTCTTACATTAGTAAAACGGAGGCTTCTCGGAGGGTGAGATAACTCCTGGAACCATAATGAAAGATAAAAAAATGCTTAGTTTTGAAACTATTAAAAGGACATATATATTAGAAAACCAAGACTTCTATCGATATTTGCAGTTACGGCATTTTGTTAAAATGAAGGTGAAAAGCGTCACAAAGACGAATATATGTTTGATTGAACTGTATATATAAAAGCCTACAATTCAGACGTTATTGATAGAACTGTTTCATGCTTGTATAAGGGTCTGTTGAATATGAAATCATATCCACCTTCATATATTAAAACAAAATAGAAGAAGGAAGGAGGGATACATATATCTGAGGAAGAATGGACAATAATATGGAAATATCAATGCACTTGTACCAGCTCACCCAAGTGGAGGGAGTTTGGCTAGAAAAGTTTGATCAGATTTTTTATTACACCTTCTCAGAAGTCTCACTATGATAACAACTCCCCTGCCTGCTGGAGAAATTGTGGGAATTCAAATGCAAATCACTACCATGTTTTCTGGGACTGCTCCACCATAAAGGACTATTGGAAAGAGATACACCAAGCTCTACAGGATATTTTCAAACGTGAAATACCCCTCGAAAGTAAAACTTTGTTTTTTGGACATGTACCTCAGGACTGGCTGAAGAAAGATAAACACTTAATGAATATCCTACCGGTGACTTGTAAAAAGACCATTAATAGGAAATGGATATCCCAGGAGAGCCCAACTTTGAAGCAATGAATGGAAACAACAATGGACATATATAAAATGGAGAAGATAACCGCCTTTATTAATTATAAATTGGAGAAATTTACTTCATACTGGGAAAATTGGGCCAACTATGTCACGCCCCATAAACCTGACTTTAAATTTTCCGAATTAGTGATTGTATTGCAAAAAGAAAAAGAAAAAAAGGGATTACTCCCTATATGTGTATATATGTATGTATGTATATATAAATATATATATATATATATATATATATACTAGAGATGCGCGGTTTGCGGACACAACCGCGGAGTCCGCGGATTATCCGCGGATCGGGCGGATGAAATTAAAAACAATAAGATTTTATCCGCTCGCGGGTCGGGTCGGGCGGATTAATTAGATATTTTTTTTATTTTTTTATTTTTTTTGCGGGTGGCAGTTAAACCAATTCGGAAATATATATACATAGTTAAATGTTGTTACCCACATACGAAAAACGAGCAGGCACCTGCTGCATATGCCACAACAGAAGAAAAAAAAAAAAAAGAGATGGACACTTTTACGGAGCGGAGAAGGGACGCCTCGCCGGGGTCCGGGACCGAGGCCCCTTCCCCCGAGAGGGCCCCACCGGGAGCCGTAGCTGAGGCGATCCGCGAGAAGGGCCCGACGCACGTCCAGGGTCACTACCGCGCCCACCGCACCGACACCCCGCCTCGTCCGCTTTCGCAGTGCGCTCACGAAAGGGGTGGGGCTCACCCTGGTTGATATAGAGAGCAGGACGGTGGCCATGGAATTTCATTTAAGGTTTGTGATAAACCATCAAACTCATTCGTTAAAAGGACTCTATAGTAATATAAAGCAAATTTTTCTGGACATTATCATGCAAGAAAAGTTTATTTTTGGGATCGCGATCACCGCGTAATGATTTTTAAAGGTTGCATTACATTATTAACTGTCCCATGTGATCAGCCAGTGCGATTGGAAGTCCATGCTCAATTATTGCCTCCGTAAATAAAACTTCGGCATTTATCACATCCAAAGAATCTGTTTGGGCGACGAAAAACGTTGAAAGTTTTCCACTTGTATCGCTAGCAACGGCATTAGACTTGTGTTTTTTTGTCCCAACGTGGTCTTTTACATCGCTAATTCCTCCGTGTCCGATCGAAAAATCTTGTCTGCGCAAGGTGCAATTCGCGTAGTTTTCACCCTTTTTTTTTTTTTTTTAATTAATATTAGATATATAACAACGGGCGGATGGCGGGCGGGTGCAGTTCTGATCAAACGTTACATCGGGTGGATGGCGGATGGTTGACGACTTTCTGACGCGGTTGCGGATGAAATAAATTGCCTATCCGCGCATCTCTAATATATACATATATATATGTATATATATACATATATATATGTATATATATACATATATATACATATATATATACATATATATATATATATATATATATATATATATATATATATATATATATATATATATATATATATCTGTTTATATTCTATTTTATTTCTGATTACTATTATTATTAATGTATTATTTATTTTTATTTTTATTTTTTTTTCTTTGTTTATTGATGTATTTGTAGATATTACTTTGTTTTTTTGGTTGTTTCTTTCTTTTTTGGGGGGGCGGTGAGGGGTATGGGTGGGATATAAACAAAAATATCTTGACATTTAGGGCAGACAATAGATATATTATTTATGTGAATATGATGTAATGGATAGGAATGTCTGATGCTGGATGTCAATAAAAAAAAAAAAAAAAAGAATGGCCAAAGGTATAGATGTGTGTGGTTTGAGGAAACGGCAGGCTGTCTTCTTCTAATGGATTTATTACAATCTTTGCACGCGGAGTAATGTTTGCTGTGGTCTATAACGGCACACAAATGCAGCGAATATTACATACACATAATGTGTCATGAGATGTGCAAATATACATTAAAGGACATAAGTAAAGGAACAATTAAATGAGCTGAAATATACCTACAAACAAAGCATAATGATACAATATGTACATACGGCTAGACCAGTAGTTCTTAACCTGGGTTCGATCGAACCCTAGGGGTTCGGTGAGTTGGGCTCAGGGGTTCGGCGGAGGTCAAAACACACCCGAATCATTGTGTAAATAAAAACTTCTCCCTATCGGCGTATTACGGATACGGTAACAGCAGAAGTCACACTGATTTGCAGGTGTGTAATTTGTTGTGAGTTTATGTGTGTTGGTTTTGTTCTTTGAACAAGGTGATGTTCATGCACGGTTCATTTTGTGCACCAGTAATAAAACATGGTAACACTTTAGTATGGGGAACATATTCACCATTAATTAGTTGCTTATTAACATGCAAATTAGTAACATATTGGCTCTTAACTAGTCATTATTAAGTACTTATTAACAGTGTTGGGTTAGTTACTGAAAACCAGTAACTAGTTACAGTTACTAGTTACTTTATTTCAAAAGTAACTCAGTTACTAACTCAGTTACTTACACCAAAAAGCAATGCGTTACTGTGAAAAGTAACTATTTAGTTACTTCTTTTTTTCTTCTTTTTTTTTTTAAAGCTCCCATTAATGCCCTTTTTGCCTTCATTTCAGTACTGTTATTGCACTGGAGAATAATACAATCTGTTGATCAACTTGACATACATTTTTATTTTCCTTTTAACATAATGAATGAAAAACAGTGCAACATAAAAAGGCATTCCTCCTTTCTTTAAACTTGGACCAATGACCATTAATAAAAAACAAGTTTAAGTGCAACATAAGAAGAAACATCATCTTCCTTGAAACATAGGTAGTGAAATAAAGGCTGACATCTGGAGTGATGCTGCTGTCTTCCACACTTGGAGCCATGGATTGTAGAATCCTTGTTTTCAGTGGCAGGATCATTGACACAGATGGTGAAGTTTCAGTGCTCAGTAGAGATGGAACACTTTTAAGCACCTGGAGGACCTCATCTGCCACTCTCACATCATCATCAGACAGGGTGACATTTGTCTTCAGGGTGTTGTGGGTCAATGCAGAGTATATAGCTGCCTGCTGCTCCAACATATCATAAGTGGAGTTCCACCTCGTTGGGACATCATGTATGAGCAGGCAGCTTTAGCATTTCTTGCTTTGTCTTAAGCACATGAGCAGCTGTTGTGCTTGGGTGGAAGTAAGAAACCTTCCTGATCCTCCCAAAGAGGCGCTCCATCCTATTGACTGAGATTCCCTTCTGTGATGCCAAATTCACTACATGTGCAAAGCACCTATCTGTGGTCCCAGTGCTGCCTCATTCTCTGTAATTATTTGATTTTTGGCATTATCACGTGTGACTGGGATATCTTTATCTTCCATTCCTCCACTGCTTGTGTCAGCACCTGCGCAAGGTGACTCTCGTAGAGGGGGCGTGTCTTCTCATCTCCCAGTCTGCTGTGATGAAGTGAGGGCTTATAGTTCCGCTGGACGTCCACCCGTCTGTCATGAGCGCAACAGCTGATGCTCGGGATAGTTCATCCACAACTTTTTTCTTCTCCTGCTCATAAGGATCTGGCACAATCTTATTGCTGAAGTGGGTGCGCGACGGGATGTCGTAACGTGGTTCAAGCACGTTCAGCATGTGTTTAAAACCCTAGTTTTGCACAACCGAGTCTGCACTTATAAACACACCGATTCAATGGCGGGGGCGTTCAAGCTCCTCCGTTACTCCGCTCGCCATGACCACGCTGTGTGTGGACTGAACGTGACAACAACTTTTTTTTGTTTGTTTCATATATCAAACCGCGGATCACCTCACCCCACACACACACACATAGACCGCGCCTCTTTTCTTCTCTCCGGCTTGTGACAGAGGAAGATTCAGAAGAACGCGACACCGCAGCGCTTCTGTTTCTAGCCGATACTACATCAAAAGTAACGTAAAATAACGCAGTAACGCATCATGTAGTAACGGTAACTAAATTACTGAATAAAAAAAAATAACGCGTTAGATTACTAGTTACCGCCGAAACTAACGGCGTTACAGTACTTTGTAACGCGTTAGTCCCAACACTGCTTATTAATGCCTTATTCGGCATGGCCTTATTATAACCCTAACCCTGGCCCTAACCCTAACCAAATAACTCTAAATTAAGTCTTTGTTACTTAGAATATGTTCCTCTAGTGTCCAAAAAACTCTAAATTAAGTCTTTGTTACTTAGAATATGTTCCCAACATTAAAGTGTTACCAAAAACATATACATTTGTCTTGAATGTGAAAAAAAACAACATTTTAGTTTTCACTAAAGAAGGGTTCGGTGAATGCGCATATGAAACTGGTGGGGTTCGGTACCTCCTACAAGGTTAAGAACCACTGAGCTAGACTAAATAGCATGTTAGCATCGATAAGCTTGCAGTCATGCAGTGACCAAATATACCTGATTATCACTCCACACAAGTCAATTACATCACTGATGGTGGAAACTTTACACTAGACTTCAGGCAACGTGGATCCTGTGCCTCTCCTGTCTTCCTCCAGACTCTGGGACCTCGATTTCCAAAGGAAATGCAAAATTTGCATGGTTGGGTGATGGTTTGGGGTGCCATGTCATCTTCATCGTCATCATTTTCACATACAAATATTGAAGATCTTTGATCCTTCTCAACTCTGTGGTAATATTATTTTCATAAAATACAACCAATAGTACGTTAATGTTAAATCTCACTTGTGAAAAGTAATCCCCCGATTCCTATTTTCAACAGTCCGCTCATTTGAGCAGGAAAACGCTGAACACCACCATCTTTGTTTTCTACCTGTCATCTGTCAGTTTCGGCTGCTCGCCGGCTCCTCATCAGCACTTCAAGATGGCGGCCAAATTGCTCACGTCACAGAGTGGACCGACACCAGCAGATGACATGGCACCCCAAACCATCACTGATGGTGGAAACTTTACACTAGACTTCAGGCAACGTGGATCCTGTGCCTCTCCTGTCTTCCTCCAGACTCTGGGACCTCGATTTCCAAAGGAAATGCAAAATTTGCATGGTTGGGTGATGGTTTGGTGTGCCATGTCATCTGCTGGTGTCGGTCCACTCTGTTTCCTGAGATCCAGGGTCAACGCAGCCGTCTACCAGCAAGTTTTAGAGCACTTCATGCTTCCTGCTGCTGACCTGCTCTATGGAGATGGAGATTTCAAGTTCCAACAGGACTTGGCGCCTGCACACAGCGCAAAATCTACCCGTGCCTGGTTTACGGACCATGGTATTTCTGTTCTAAATTGGCCCGCCAACTCCCCTGACCTTAGCCCCATAGAAAATCTGTGGGGTATTGTGAAAAGGAAGATGCAGAATGCCAGACCCAAAAACGCAGAAGAGTTGAAGGCCACTATCAGAGCAACCTGGGCTCTCATAACACCTGAGCAGTGCCAGAAACTCATCGACTCCATGCCACGCCGCATTAACGCAGTAATTGAGGCAAAAGGAGCTCCAACCAAGTATTGAGTATTGTACATGCTCATATTTTTCATTTTCATACTTTTCAGTTGGCCAACATTTCTAAAAATCCCTTTTTTGTATTAGCCTTAAATAATATTCTAATTTTGTGACACACGGAATTTTGGATTTTCATTTGTTGCCACTTCAAATCATCAAAATTAAATGAAATAAACATTTGAATGCATCAGTCTGTGTGCAATGAATAAATATAATGTACAAGTTACACCTTTTGAATGCAATTACTGAAATAAATCAAGTTTTTCAAAATATTCTAATTTACTGGCTTTTACCTGTACATCAACAAAGCTCACCTTTGTGCATTCACGCACAGCATAAAACATTTGGTGGACAAAATGAGACAAAGGAGTGGCATAAAACACGTCTTTCTGTGGCAGCGTCGAAGAAAGTTGTGCATGTGAACAAACTACGGGGAGTTCGAGGACCGCTAAAATTACTAGGACAAAACCCAAATACTCTCATCAGTGAAGCATGTATAACAAAAACAGTGAAGGTTTATGTTATGTTTGTCCTCCTACAGAAACCATATTAATATTTTCCACTTTCACACACTCCAGAGCCGCGGGTTGCCGACCCCCGCACTCGTACAAAATTTCGTTCCATCTCACGTGTGGTCTAGTATGACAATAAAGTGCCTTGAATCCTTGAAAAGGAGCCACGTAAGAATAAAACCCCCCCTCCTAACAAAAATATGAACAACCATATGTTGTTTTATTCTCCAGGAGACACTCAAAAGACGGGAACATTTTGCACGATTTTGGGAGACGAGGCTGAAAAGTCAAAGTTGATGTCACGGCGAGTCACATCTGGCACGGCTGCATCCCGCTGAGTGCAATTTATTCGCGCGGAACTAAATTCGCCGTGCCATGCAACCTTTAAAAAAGAAAAAAAAGAGAGAAAAAAAAGGAAATGGTGAGGTTTCTCCACTTGAATCCATCTTGTTTGTTAGATTGAAAAGCCAATCATTTGCTGGCTTAGCGTTACAAAAATGAAAGGGAGTACACTTAGGAAGCACTGTCAATCAATTTCACCTGCGCCTATATTCACTCGTCTATAGTCGCCGGCCGCATGTGTAGTTGACTGAACAAAACTAGAAAAGCACTCAGACCTCTGCCAGGCCATACCTTCATATAGTAAAAAATGTTTTGAATCCAGACGGTGATCCGGATCACCCCCAAAATGTACTCACTTGCTCGTAATCCCATTTCTGACATTTCCTCATTTAAAACCCCACATAGAACTTTTTAAGTTATCATAGCAGAAAAACATAAACGCAGTGAACCCTGTCGACAGGTTTGTTTATTTTCTTTACTGCGTTTGGTATTGTTTCCTTTCCAGCGCTCTTATTTTCAGTGCTACATCCTGTTTCCCCCAGTGCTGTCTCCCACACATGTTACAGATTGCCAATCGGGCTAGAGCAGGGGTCTCAAACACGCGGCCCGCGAGACGTTATTTTGCGGCCCCCACCTTAATATGAACGTTTAATGTTAGTGCGGCCTGCGAGTTTTAAATGAATGGCGCTTGACAACGTTGTGTGCGGAGCTGAAGGATCACGGTGTGGTATAAGGTTCTCGACAATATTGAGGGCCTGCTATGATGGCACTGCCTTTAGTGTCCTCTAGAAACTGTCACCGCATCATCTTTTTCTCCGTACTAACAGCGTGCCGGCCCAGACACATGTTGTATGCAGCTACTGCAGACACACGCAAGTTATTGCACGACATACTTGAGGAACATGTCACACTGAGGGTGTTCATATTTTATTTATATTTTAACACGGTTACAAATATGCACCACACTGTGAACCCACACCAAACAAGAATGACAAACACATTTTGGGAGAACATTCGCACCTAAACACAACATAAACACAACAGAACAAATTCCCAGAATCCTTTGCAGCCCTAACTCTTCCGGGCTACAAAAACACTCCCCCCTCATTGTAAAGAGAATTCCATAGTTTAACCCCCACCACTGATATGCACATTTGTTTTAAAGTTGTCCTTGAATACTGATGTTGGAAATGACCTTTTCTTCTCTGCTCTTCATTCTCAGAAATGATGACAAACATTTTTTGTAAATTTGCTGGTAATGTTTTACTTTCAGCCTTAAACATGACACATAATGTCTGTAACTTTACTAGCTCCTGTAATTTCAATAAACCCGAATTAATAAATAATATGTTAGTGTGTTCTAAGTAATCTACTTTATGAATAATCCTTATAGCTCTTTTCTGTAGTTGATACAGAGAAAGTTGCGGTGCACAAGGAATACAATTTGAAACGTCATTATACAACTAGACATGCTGAGGAGTATGCAAAATACCAGGGAGATGAGAGAGGGAACCGGGTTGCAAATTTTAAAACCAGTCTACTGAGGCAACAAGATTTCGTCAAGAAAGCAAGCGAAAAGAGCGATGCAGCAGTCAAAGCTAGCTACATGGTGAGTGAGATGGTTGCTAGGGCGGGAAAGCCATTCAAAGAAGGTGAATTCATTAAAAAGTGCATGCTAGTTTTTTTTTAAGAAATATTTTCTTGCGGCACAGACTCACCCAGTTTCTGCATCCAGTGGCCCCCAGGTAAATTGAGTTTGAGACCCCTGGGCTAGAGCATTGTTTTGTTTCGCTTGTAACTTCCCAGTTGGACTATTTTTTTACATTAAAGTCATGTTTACCTGAACTATGCTAGCCGTCTTTTCCATTTTGGGGTTCAAGACCGACATAACATAACACAACCACTCTCTTTGTCTCTGAGGCGGGATGCTAGCATATACAGTATATACACCCACAGAGATGGTTGGTAGAGCGGCCGTGGCAGAAACTTGAAGGGTTCCAGGTTCGATCCCCGCTTCCGCCATCCTAGTCACTCTACCGTGTCCTTGGGCGAGACACTTTACCCACCTGCTCCAAGTGCCACCCACACTGGTTTAGATGTAGCTCAAAGATGTAGATAATTGGGTTTCACTATGTAAAGTGCTTTGAGTCTTTAGTAGGGTTGTACGGTATACCGGTACTAATAAAGTATGAATTAAAAACGGTAATATACTACTTATTTGATCATGATTTCTGGTTATGTTAGGCCAGCGGAGAAGGCCTTGCTGGCCCTGACGGCACATCACTGGTCAAAACACATTGGGCCCCATTCAGCAATAAGTTCCTAACTTTTCCTCTCATCTTTCTTCCTAAGTGATTTCCCAAGAGGAGTCCATTCAAATTAATGACGTGTTCTTAAACGGCCAAATTGTTCCCACCTGCTGTTCTTAAGTTGCTGAATGCCAAATGGTTAGCGCATGCGTGTCTATCATAATTTGCATATAAACATGCCCTTATTTCACCATTCTGCATATGTAAACACCCTTAATTCCGTACTTTGCATAGGTAAACACCCTTAATTCCCCATATAAGGGCACAATTCCACATCAAACACACGGAGAAAACACAAACAGATTACAGAAGAGAAATTCGCAATATCCCACTGGGGGAAATACATAATGTCAAAACGTAAGTTTAAGAAAGGGGGGACTGCTGAGGTAGCCTAAAGCGTTCAAATAAATATTCGTCACTTCGAGCAAATAGGTCTACATGGTTTTGAATAATGCGCTCCCTCCCCATGGCACGATCTGCGGCATCTTGCAGTAGCAGCTAAAGCATTGCCATTGCGTGAGTTGAGTTGCAACAAGGGGTGTGAGAGGCCTGTTGGTCTTTTAAAGAGTCACCAATCACTAAATTACCGCTCCCGGTAATTTTATATATATATATATATATATATATATATATATATATATATATATATATATATATATATATATATATATATATATATATATATATATATATATATATATATATATATATCGTTATGTATCTCTATCTATCTACCGTATTTTTCGGACTATAAGTCGCTGTTTTTTTCATAGTTTAGCCGGGGGTGCGACTTATACTCAGGAGCGACTTATGTGTGAAATTATTAACACATTACCGTAAAATATCAAATAATATTATTTAGCTCATTCACGTAAGAGACTAGACGTATAAGATTTCATGGGATTTAGCGATTAGGAGTGACAGATTGTTTGGTAAACATATAGCATGTTCTATATGTTATAGTTATTTGAATGACTCTTACCATAATATGTTACGTTGACATACCAGGCTTCATCTGGCCAGGATCTTCAGTTCTCACTGGATCGGTTCGCAGCTGAGTGTGAAGCGACTGGGATGAGACTCAGCACCTCCAAGTCCGAGTCCATAGTTCTCGCCCGGAAAAGGGTGGAGTGCCATCTCCGGGTTGGGGAGGAGATCTTCCCCCAAGTGGAGGAGTTCAAGTACCTCAGAGTCTTGTTCACGAGTGAGGGAAGAGTGGATCGTGAGATCGACAGGCGGATCGGTGCGGCGTCTTCCGTAATGCGGACTCTGTATCGATCCGTTGTGGTGAAGAAGGAGCTGAGCCGGAAGGCAAAGCTCTCGATTTACCGGTCAATCTACGTTCCCATCCTCACCTATGGTCATGAGCTTTGGGTTATGACCGAAAGGACAAGATCACGGGTACAAGCGGCCGAAATGAGTTTCCTCCGCCGGGTGGCGGGGCTCTCCCTTAGAGATAGGGTGAGAAGCTCTGTCATCCGGGGGGAGCTCAAAGTAAAGCCGCTGCTCCTCCACATCGAGAGGAGCCAGATGAGGTGGTTCGGGCATCTGGTCAGGATGTGTTTAGGGCACGTCCGAGGCCACGGGGAAGACCCAGGACACGTTGGGAAGACTATGTCTCCCGGCTGGCCTGGGAACGCCTCGGGATCCCCCGGGAAGAGCTGGACGAAGTGGCTGGGGAGAGGGAAGTCTGGGCTTTCCTGCTTAGGCTGCTGCCCCCGCGACCCGACCTCGGATAAGCGGAAGAAGATGGATGGATGGATGAACATACCAGTTGGTTATTTATGCCTCATATAACGTACACTTATTCAGCCTGTTGTTCACTATTCTTTATTTATTTTAAATTGCCTTTCAAATGTCTATTCTTGGTGTTGGCTTTTATCAAATACATTTCCCCTCAAAAATGCGACTTATACGCCAGTGCGACTTATACATGTTTTTTTTCCTTCTTTATTATGCATTTTCGGCCGATGCGACTTATACTCCGGAGCGACTTATACTCCGAAAAATACGGTATGTGTCTATCTATCGACGATATTAATGTAACATTAGACAATAGAAGTAAGGGAACATGTCACACTTAAGAACAAATAGGCCACCCTAAGAGTGCCCTGGAGCACTCGTAGATTTTGTTCTTACCTACGAACAAATCCCAGCTAAGAAAACATTAAAAACTTCGTAAGTGGGCCTTAGAACAAAATTTGTTCTTAAAAGATCGGTTGCTGAATGGGGCCCAATGTCATTAAGAGGGGCGTCACTAGCTTTTAAGGACAGGGGGGGCTTAGCCCCCAGGGGATGCACAGGATGCGAGCGAACGTTACGCGCAAGCACAAAACTTCACAAACGGCAAACAAAGACTTAGAAATTATTCATTGTTATTATTATTATTTAAAAAAAAATGCACGGCACGAAATGAAATGCTCCCCGGGACGATGGCTTTTAACCATTTTTTCTTTTTTTTTTCTTTTTATGTATTTATTCATTTTACATTTTATATTAAATGTCTTGGTTTTTCCTCCCTCTGAAAATCCTGTGAAATGCCATCCTATAATAATACAATAGCTATTAATGTAACAATACAATAAAACAAATATATTTAATGATGTTTTTTTTCATTATTTTAACAATAGGCTAATGTATATTACTTTATATAGATTCTACAAGAAGCACAAAACTTAAAAACTAAATTATTTACAATTGCACACACAAGGTTTTGTGCAGCTTCACTCATTGTAAAGGAAGATAATGTGCTTCGTACACGTGCAGGACCGCAAGCAAGGTCGCAGAGAAAATGCGGGCTGGAATTTGAGTGATGTGGGCATTTTCTATATGAACAAGTGGAATGGATTGGATACCGACGCACTAAAGGGGCTCTCTACCTTACGCTACGAAGTGAGGGGAAACAGTGAATAATATTTATTTTATTATCTTCGACCCAACTCTCTCGTTTGAATCACACATTAAGAGTGTTACGAAAACGGCCTTCTTTCATCTCCGTAATATCGCTAAAATTCGTTCTATTTTATCCACTAGCGACGCTGAGATCATTATTCATGCGTTCGTTACGTCTCGTCTCGACTACTGTAACGTATTATTTTCGGGTCTCCCTATGTCTAGCATTAAAAAATTACAGTTGGTACAAAATGCGGCTGCTAGACTTTTGACAAGAACAAGAAAGTTTGATCATATTACGCCTATACTGGCTCACCTGCACTGGCTTCCTGTGCACTTAAGATGTGACTTTAAGGTTTTACTACTTAGGTATAAAATACTACACGGTCTAGCTCCGTCCTATCTTGTCGATTGCATTGTACCATATGTCCCGGCAAGAAATCTGCGTTCAAAGAACTCCGGCTTATTAGTGATTCCCAGAGCCCAAAAAAAGTCTGCGGGCTATAGAGCGTTTTCTATTCGGGCTCCAGTACTATGGAATGCCCTCCCGGTAACAATTAGAGATGCTACCTCAGTAGAAGCATTTAAGTCCCATCTTAAAACTCATTTGTATACTCTAGCCTTTAAATAGCCCCCCTGTTAGACCAGTTGATCTGCCGTTTCTTTTCTTTTCTCCTCTGCTCCCCTTTTCCTTGAGGGGGGGGGGCACAGGTCCGGTGGCCATGGATGAAGTGCTGGCTGTCCAGAGTCGGGACCCGGGGTGGACCGCTCGCCTGTGCATCGGCTGGGAACATCTCTGCGCTGCTGACCCGTCTCCGCTCGGGATGGTGTCCTGCTGGCCCCACTATGGACTGGACTCTTACTATTATGTTGGATCCACTATGGACTGGACTCTCACAATATTATGTCAGACCCACTCGACATCCATTGCTTTCGGTCTCCCCTAGAGGGGGGGGGTTACCCACATATGCGGTCCTCTCCAAGGTTTCTCATAGTCATTCACATCGACGTCCCACTGGGGTGAGTTTTTCCTTGCCCGTATGTGGGCTTTGTACCGAGGATGTCGTTGTGGCTTGTGCAGCCCTTTGAGACACTTGTGATTTAGGGCTATATAAATAAAGATTGATTGATTGATTGATTGAATAACAGGTTATATGATTATTTATTTAAACTCATATTCGGGCCACTTTATAATGACTATGTATTTGTAAAAAAAAAACAAAAAAACACTAAATTATTTAGGGGGGCTTAAGAATATTTTAGGGGGCCTTGAGCCCCCCTAAAATATGCCTAACAACGCCAATGGTCATTAACAGCTGTGGCTGTAGGCAACCTAATGATGTTGTTTTTTTTAACTCCACAACATGGCAGGAGCAGCTTTATCTATCTCTGTGCGAGCTTTAAAATATTGCATTGTTTTTCTTTATTTTTATTTTATTTTGCAGTGCAGAGCACATTTAGCCCTTATCGCTATAACTTTTGTCTATCCACTCAGCTGGTAATTGAGCGGAGCGAATAATAACCTCTTGAACATATTGCCTCGACAAACGCAGCGTGAGGGGGTGGGGGGGGGGAGTCCGGGCAGCGTTCTGTGCTTATGTTTTTCTGCATCGAGTTCGCCTGCAGCCAGGGCACTAAAGTTAACAACATGAGGGCTGGGGGGGTTTTTGCCCTCCACAACATGAGATGGACATTATGGAGCTTTTACTGCAAACCATGTTGATGTATCTGTCCACTTTTATGAACTATTGATTTTATTTGAAGAATCAAAGCAGGAGTGTGTGCGCACACACACACACACACACACACACACACACACACACACACACACACACACACACACACACACACACACACACACACACACACACACACACACACACACACACACACACACACACACACACAAGCTCACTGAGCAGCGCCACTCTTCTGTATTAAGCGGAAAGTAAAGAGATTACTTGTCCGCAAATTGACTTTCTCCGGCAGACAGAAAGCGGGCGGCAGGTCGAGGAAATCAGGTTTGGTCTACCTTAACGATGTCTTCGTTGGACGACTTGCACTGCACGAAGGCCGAGACGTCCGTGACCGCGCCGTTCATCTCTATGGAGACCATCTTGACGGGGATGGCCACCGTGCGGCCCGTCAGGATGGCCGTGTTGATTATCTCCGTGTCCTGCGGGAGAAGGCACACATTAAAAAAAAGGACATTTTCCACCAGGTTTCGTCAGCGTTAATTACACATGTCCGTATTAGGTAAAAAAAAAAAAAAAAAAAGACATCAGACCTCCCAAGTGACGTTTTAGCGGGAGGCGCCTTGCAACGGATTACATCAACTATACTTCAAATGCAGTTTTTGCTCCTTTTCAAGGATGAAAAGGCTTGAATTCAAAGAACAATCAAACTGTGGTCTTTAATGAGTGACAGCAGGCTTGTGTCTCAATCCCAACTGAAGGCTCAAATCGTCAAAAAGAAACTAAAGGTCAAGGCCAACAAAACTAATATGGACAAAATGTAATCCTGATAACTTAATTGAAATAGTGATATTCATGTAGAAAAGCACTTTTCTGAGCATTGTCTGTTAAAGAAATATTAATTGTGTTTTGTTTTTCAAATAAAACAATTTTTTTATTAGGGATGTCCGATAATGGCTTTTTGCCGATATCCGATATTCCGATATTGTCCAACTCTTTAATTACCGATATCAACCGATGACTTTAAGGTTTTACTACTTACGTATAAAATACTACACGGTCTAGCTCCGTCCTATCTTGTCGATTGCATTGTACCATATGTCCCGGCAAGAAATCTGCGTTCAAAGAACTCCGACCATAATAATGTGACCTCGGACTATGTTAAGGTAACGTGCGGAGTTCCTCAGGGTTCGGTTCTTGGCCCTGCACTCTTTAGTATTTACATGCTGCCGCTAGGCGACATCATACGCAAATACGGTGTTAGCTTTCATTGTTATGCTGATGACACCCAACTCTACATGCCCCTAAAGCTGACCAACACGCCGGATTGTAGTCAGCTGGAGGCGTGTCTTAATGAAATTAAACAATGGATGTCCGCTAACTTCTTGCAACTCAACGCCAAGAAAACGGAAATGCTGATTATCGGTCCTGCTAAACACCGACATTTATTTAATAATACCACCTTAACATTTGACAACCAAACAATTACACAAGGCGAATCAGTAAAGAATCTGGGTATTATCTTCGACCCAACTCTCTCGTTTGAGTCACACATTAAGAGTGTTACTAAAACGGCCTTCTTTCATCTCCGTAATATCGCTAAAATTTGTTCTATTTTATCCACTAGCGACACTGAGATCATTATTCATGCGTTCGTTACGTCTCGTCTCGACTATTGTAACGTATTATTTTCGGGGCTCCCTATGTCTAGCATTAAAAGATTACAGTTGGTACAAAATGCGGCTGCTAGACTTTTGACAAGAACAAGAAAGTTTGATCATATTACGCCTATACTGGCTCACCTGCACTGGCTTCCTGTGCACTTAAGATGTGACTTTAAGGTTTTACTACTTACGTATAAAATACTACACGGTCTAGCTCCGTCCTATCTTGTCGATTGCATTGTACCATATGTCCCGGCAAGAAGTCTGCGTTCAAAGAACTCCGGCTTATTAGTGATTCCCAGAGCCCAAAAAAAGTCTGCGGGCTATAGAGCGTTTTCTATTCGGGCTCCAGTACTATGGAATGCCCTCCCGGTAACAATTAGAGATGCTACCTCAGTAGAAGCATTTAAGTCCCATCTTAAAACTCATTTGTATACTCTAGCCTTTAAATAGCCCCCCTGTTAGACCAGTTGATCTGCCGTTTCTTTTCTTTTCTCCTCTGCTCCCCTTTTCCTTGAGGGGGGGGGGGGGGGGGGGCACAGGTCCGGTGGCCATGGATGAAGTGCTGGCTGTCCAGAGTCGGGACCCGGGGTGGACCGCTCGCCTGTGCATCGGCAGGGAACATCTCTGCGCTGCTGACCCGTCTCCGCTCGGGATGGTGTCCTGCTGGCCCCACTATGGACTGGACTCTTACTATTATGTTGGATCCACTATGGACTGGACTCTCACAATATTATGTCAGACCCACTCGACATCCATTGCTTTCGGTCTCCCCTAGAGGGGGGGGGGGTTACCCACATATGCGGTCCTCTCCAAGGTTTCTCATAGTCATTCACATCGACGTCCCACTGGGGTGAGTTTTTCCTTGCCCGTATGTGGGCTTTGTACCGAGGATGTCGTTGTGGCTTGTGCAGCCCTTTGAGACACTTGTGATTTAGGGCTATATAAATAAAGATTGATTGAGATTGATTGATTGATATATGCAGTCGTGGAATTAACACATTATTATGCCTAATTTGGGTAATTTGGACAGCCAGGTATGGTGAAGATAAGGTACTTTTTAAAAAAATTAATAAAATAAGATAAATAAATTAAAAACATTTTCTTGAAATAAAAAAGAAAGTAAAACAATATAAAAACAGTTACATAGAAACTAGTAATGAATGAAAATGAGTAAAATTAACTGTTAAAGGTTAGTACTATTAGTGGACCAGCAGCACGCACAATCACGTGTGCTTACGGACTGTATCCCTTGCAGACTGTATTGATATATATTGATATATAATGTAGGAACCAGAACATTAATAACAGAAAGAAACAATTATTTTGTGTGAATGAGTGTAAATGAGTGTAAATGGGGGAGGGAGTTTTGTTGGGTTGGTGCCCTAACTGTAAGTGTATCTTGTGTTTTTTATGTTGATTTAATAAAAAAACCCAAAAAAAAAAAAAAAAACAAAAAAAAAAAAAAACCCCGATACCGATGATAAAAAAAACAATACCGATAATTTCCGATATTACATTTTAACGCATTTAACTTTATTATTTATTGTAAACATCTAAATAATACAAAAACAAATAAACAATCAAATCAAAGCAGAAATAAACACTTTCCCACCAAATACATATGAAGGAATAAAAGGGATAACCATCCATCCAACCATTTTCTACCGCTTGTCCCTTTCGGGGTCGCGTGGGGTGCTGGAGCCTATCTTGGCTGCATTCGGGCGGAGGGCGGGGTACACCCTGGACAAGTCGCCACCTCATCAGAGGGCTAACACTGATAGACAGACGAATTGGGGGTTAAATCACCAAAAATGATTCCCGGGCGTGGCCACCGCTGCTGCTCACTGCTCCCCTCACTTCCCAGGGGGGTGATCAAGGGTGATGGATCAAATGCTGAGATTACATTTGCTACACCTAGTGTGTGTGTGACAATCATGGGTACTTTAACTTTATAACTCAACCATTAAAAAAAAAGAAAAAAAAAAAAGTTTATTTTGATAGATTTATTTTCATTATTTTAAACTTAAAACATATTTAATTTATTGTAAATATTTAAAAATAATACATGCAAAAGAAATCAACAATCAGGATATAACTATCCACGCAGAAATAACACTGTTCCACCAAATACGTGTGAAGGAATACAAGGGAAAACCATTGTTTAAACTATTGTTACTTTGATAGATTTATTTTCTTTAATTTAAAATTAAAAACATAATTTATTGTAAATATTAAAATAATACATGTGAAATAATAAACAATCAACATATAAATATTCCTGCAGAAATAAACACTTTCCCACCAAATAAATAAGAAGGAATAAATGGGATAACCACCCATTCAACCATTTTCTACCGCTTGTCCCTTTCGGGGTCGCGGGGGGTGCTGGAGCCTATCTCAGCTGCATTCAGGTGGAAGGCGTGGTACACCCTGGACAAGTCGCCACCTCACCAGAGGGCCAACACTGATAGACAGACGAATTGGGGGATAAATCACCAAAAATGATTCCCGGGCGTGGCCACCACTGCTGCTCACTGCTCCCCGGAGGGGTGATCAAGGGTGATGGATCAAATGCTGAGAATAAATTTGCTACACCTAGTGTGCGTGTGACAATCATGGGTACTTTAACTTGAACTCAACCATTAAAAAAAAAAAAGTTTTATTTTGATAGATTTATTTTCATTATTTTAAACTTAAAACATATTTGATTTATTGTAAATATTTAAAAATAATACATGCAAAAAAAATCAACAATCAGGATATAACTATCCACGCAGAAATAACACTGCTCCACCAAATACGTGTGAAGGAATACAAGAGATAACCATTGTTTAAACTATTGTTACTTTGATAGATTTATTTTCATTAATTTAAAATTAAAACATAATTTATTGTAAATATTAAAATAAATTTAAAATAATAAACAATCAACATATAAATATTCCTGCAGAAATAAACACTTTCCCACCAAATACATGTGAAGGAATAACCATTGTTGAAATTATTATTACTTCGATAAGATTAATTTTCATTCCTTTAAATATTGATGAGTGCATCGATACTGAAGCATGGATGCATTATGAAACAAGGAGTGACACTGTGTCCCTTGATGTGTGTGTCACTTTAAAGACCGATTATGCAAAACCAACTTTACCTACCTGTTTTTGTGTATTTGGGATCTGCATAAATCCCCAAAACTTGGGAAATTTTGATAATATTACGAATGGTGAAATCCCTAAATTCCTTGCAATAGCTCGTTGAGAAATGTTGTTCTTAAACTGTTGGACAATTTGCTCACGCATTTGTTCACAAAGTGGTGACCCTCGCCCCATCCTTGTTTGTGAATGACTGAGCATTTCAAGGAAGCTGCTTTTATACCCAATCATGGCACCCACCTGTTCCCAATTAACCCGTTCACCCGTGGGATGTTCCAAATAAGTGCTTGATCAGCGTTCCTCAACTTTCTCAGTCTTTTTTGCCACTTGTGCCAGCTTTTTTGAAACATGTTGCAGGCATCAAATTCCAAATGAGCTAATATTTGCAAAAAATACAGTTTTCCAGTTCGAACGTTACGTATCTTGTCTTTGCAGTCTATTCAGATGAATATAGGTTGAAAATGATTTCAATCAATCAATCAATCAAAGTTTAATTATATAGCCCTAAATCACAAGTGTCTCAAAGGGCTGCACAAGCCACAACGACATCCTCGGCTCAGATCCCACATTTGCAAATAATTGTATTCTGTTTTTATTTACCATTTACACAACGTGCCAACTTCACTGGTTTTGCACATGAAAATACCGAATGTGGGGATTTATAATATTAACTATTTTATATTATATAAATATTAACTACACAGTGGCGTTGTGGTTAGAGTGTCCGCCCTGAGATCGGTAGGTTGTGAGTTCAAACCCCGGCCGAGTCATACCAAAGACTATGAAAATGGGACCCATTACTACTCAGCATCAAGGGTTGGAATTGGGAGTTAAATCACCAAAAATGATTTCCGGGCGTGGCACCGCTGCTGCCCACTGCTCCCCTCACCTCCCAGGGGGGTGAAAAAGGGGATGGGTCAAATGCAGAGGACAAATTTCACCACACCTGGTGTGTGTGTGTGTGACAATCATTGGTACTTTAACTTTAGCTATAATCAATAAAACTCTGAATATTGACAATGTATTGCTCCTCTACTGCAGGCCGCCTCTTTGATCGACATCTTTTATAACTGAGCAAAAACAACAATGACGCAACAATCACGGTGAAATATAAACGCTAAAGCAGGGGTCGGGAACTTTTTTGGCTGAGAGAGCCATGAAAGCCAAATATTTTAAAATGTATTTCCGTGAGAGCCATATAATATTTTTTTTTAACACTGAATACAACTAAATGCGTGCATTTTTAAGTAAGACCAACATTTTTAGAGTATAATAAGTCTCTCATTCTTTTTAATAACGTTGTTATTCCGAAGCTAACCAATAATAAATAAAATACTTCTTACCATTAATGCGACTTCTTGAACAGGTGCGGTAGAAAACGGATGGATGGATTAAAATGCATGAGAATGTTTTATATTTTGAACGTTATTTTTAACACTGTGATTACCAGCGGAATTATTCAGTACTTATCCGGTTAAGTAATGTCAGCTAAGTTTTATCTGAGAGCCAGATGCAGTCATCAAAAGAGCCACATCTGGCTCTCGAGCCATAGGTTCCCTACTCCTGCGCTAAAGGTAAAAAAACAACCACATACTTAATATAATATCACTGTTCTGTATTAAACGTTTATGAATTAATATGGCATAAAAAAAACCTTTTTCACCATATAAGTGTAAAACAAATGTTTTGTAATACGTTACAGTAGTCTCGTCTCGACTACTGTAACGTATTATTTTCGGGTCTCCCTATGTCTAGCATTAAAAAATTACAGTTGGTACAAAATGCGGCTGCTAGACTTTTGACAAGAACAAGAAAGTTTGATCATATTACGCCTATACTGGCTCACCTGCACTGGCTTCCTGTGCACTTAAGAAGTGACTTTAAGGTTTTACTACTTACGTATAAAATACTACACGGTCTAGCTCCGTCCTATCTTGTCGATTGCATTGTACCATATGTCCCGGCAAGAAATCTGCGTTCAAAGAACTCCGGTTTATTAGTGATTCCCAGAGCCCAAAAAAAGTCTGCGGGCTATAGAGCGTTTTCTATTCGGGCTCCAGTACTATGGAATGCCCTCCCGGTAACAATTAGAGATGCTACCTCAGTAGAAGCATTTAAGTCCCATCTTAAAACTCATTTGTATACTCTAGCCTTTAAATAGCCCCCCTGTTAGACCAGTTGATCTGCCGTTTCTTTTCTTTTCTCCTCTGCTCCCCTTTTCCTTGAGGGGGGGGGGCACAGGTCCGGTGGCCATGGATGAAGTGCTGGCTGTCCAGAGTCGGGACCCGGGGTGGACCGCTCGCCTGTGCATCGGCTGGGAACATCTCTACGCTGCTGACCCGTCTCCGCTCGGGATGGTGTCCTGCTGGCCCCACTATGGACTGGACTCTTACTATTATGTTGGATCCACTATGGACTGGACTCTCACAATATTATGTCAGACCCACTCGACATCCATTGCTTTCGGTCTCCCCTAGAGGGGGGGGGGTTACCCACATATGCGGTCCTCTCCAAGGTTTCTCATAGTCATTCACATCGACGTCCCACTGGGGTGAGTTTTTCCTTGCCCGTATGTGGGCTTTGTACCGAGGATGTCGTTGTGGCTTGTGCAGCCCTTTGAGACACTTGTGATTTAGGGCTATATAAATAAAGATTGATTGATTGATTGATTGTTTAAACACAGGAAAAATATAAACATCTTTTGCTTGAACAATCACTTACCGTATTTTCCGCACTATTAGCCGCACCTAAAAACCACAAATTTACTCAAAAGCTGACAGTGCGGCTTTTAACCCGGTGCGCTTTATATATGGATTAATATTACGATTCATTTTCATAAAGTTTCGATCTCGCAACTTCGGTAAACAGCCGCCATCTTTTTTCCCGGTAGAACAGGAAGCGCTTCTTCTTCTACGCAAGCAACCGCCAAGGTAAGCACCCGCCCCCATAGAACAGGAAGCGCTTCTTCTTCTACTGTAAGCAACCACCCGCCCCGGAAGAAGAAGAAGCACGCGGTGCATGCTGGGATATGTGACGTTTCATTTCCATTTGTGTGTTTATGTAAAGACCCCAAAATGGCTCCTATTAAGTGTGTTGTCTGTCTAATTATAAATAATGCAGACGAGGCGTGTTAACTGAGTTCTCAACGTTTACTCACAGCGTGCTCATAACCACATTCTAACTGCCAGCATACAACGCTTCTCAGGGCTACCGCGCATGCTCGTCACTATCGTTGCATGCTGGGTAGTGTAGTTATTATATTTGCTAGCTCATAACATCACATTAAGAGACACGCTTACGCGCTTAATTCAATACTCGCCGTCATTCCGGGTGGATTGACAAAAGACCTCCAGCCGCTAGATATTGGTGTCAACAGGGCATTCGAAGCTAGACTGCTAACTGCGTGGGAACAGTGGATGACAGAAGGCGAACACACCTTCACTAAGACAGGGAGGCAGCGCCGGACGACATTCGCCCAACTTTTCAATTCGGACACCGAAGGAGAAAAATTCGAGGGATTTATGAATGAAGAATAACTTCAGAAAGTGAGCGTTATGTTTATTTTGTGTGTTGTGACATTAACGTTCGAGCAACATTATGTTGCTATTGCTCTGCACTATTTTGAATTTTACTATGTTTGTGATTGCACATTTGCGTACATTTTGGGACAGAGTTGTTAGAACGCTGGTTTTTAATATATTATTAAAGTTTGACTGACCTATCCGACTGTTTTTTTGACATTCCCTTTAGCGCAGCGTAGGCGCGGCTTATAGTCCGGGGCGGCTTATTGGTGGACAAAGTTATGAAATATGCCATTCATTGAAGGTGCGGCTAATAATCCGGTGCGCCTTATAGTGCGGAAAATACGGTATATGGAAAAGGAACAAACAAAAACAGTCTTTTTCTTCTTCACATAAGCAGGGAACTAGTTGCAGCCAAGTCGTGCGCTTAATTTTGTTTCCATCACTTCAAGAAGTGTTAAATCAACCACTGAAGCGATGCAATTCTCTCGACCAATCAAATATCTTTTTGTGTTTCTTACTCTGGCCTGACAATGGAAAAGGTGACAAACTAAAAACAACCTGCACGTGGCGACTGGAAGCGTTGCGAAGCTCAAAGGCTCGCAGGCCCTAACAAGACCAACACTGTCATCCAATCTGCTTGGTATTTGGAATGCAAAGAGCCAATTAAAAGACGCGGCAGACCTTCAGTTCATCACTTCATTAACTCTCCCACAATTCGTGTCGGGTGCAGCGGGCTAACAAGTTCCCTCATTTGCGTTGGCTCACGAGAGAGAGAGAGATAACACGTTTTCCTTTTAATCAAAAAGTAGAACATTTAAATATCAGCCTGGCACGCTTCTTTAAATCACAATAAACACGCGGAGCGCGGCGACACGTGAGGGCCCCCATCGCCGTTCCCGTTCCATCCCCGGATACTACGCGGTGTTTGTGTTGTCAAGGCGCATACCCTTTACGAAAATAAACAAAGAAGTAGTCGAGTGTCCTGAGGCGCCACGCTGACCTTTAGCTCTAAAAACACCACGGTGCAAAGATGGATGTTTACATTAGAGAACAAACAAGGAGGCAATAACAACATTCTAGTTTACAAATATAGAGCCAATAAGGGGAAACTGCACTTTTTTTTTTAATTGTTGCCCATTAAAAACAATTCCTATATACAAACCCCGTTTCCTTATGAGTTGGGAAATTGTGTTAGATGTAAATATAAACGGAATACAATGATTTGCAAATCCCTTTCAACCCATATTCAATTGAATGCACTACAAAGACAACATATTTGATGTTCAAACTCATATTTATTATTATTATTTTTTGCAAATATAATTAACTTAGAATTTCATGGCTGCAACACGTGCCAAAGTAGTTGGGAAAGGGCATGTTCACCACTGTGTTACATGGCCTTTCCTTTTAACAACACTCAGTAAAGGTTTGGGAACTGAGGAGACACATTTTTTTAAGCTTCTCAGGTGGACTTCTTTCCCATTCATGCTTGATGTACAGCTTAAGTTGTTCAACCGTCCGGGGGTCTCCGTTGTGGTATTTTAGGCTTCATAATGCGCCACACATTTTCAATGGGAGACAGGTCTGGACTACAGGCAGGCCAGTCTAGTACCCACTCTTTTACTATGACGCTACGTTGATGTAACACGTGGCTTGGCATTGTCTTGCTGAAATAAGCAGGGCCGTCCATGGTAACGTTGCTTGGATGGCAACATATGTTGCTCCAAAACCTCTATGTACCTTTCAGCATTAATGGCGCCTTCACACATGTGTAAGTTACCCATGTCTTGGGCACTAATACACACCCATACCATCACAGATGCTGGCTTTTCAACTTTGCGCCTATAACAATCCGGATGGTTCTTTTCCTCTTTGGTCCGGAGGACACGACGTCCACAGTTTCCAAAAACAATTTGAAATGTGGACTCGTCAGACCACAGAACACTTTTCCACTTTGTATCAGTCCATCTTAGATGAGCCCAGGCCCAGCGAAGCAGACAGCGTTTCTGGGTGTTGTTGATAAACGGTTTTCGCCTTGCATAGGAGAGTTTTAACTTGCACTTACAGATGTAGCGACCAACTGTAGTTACTGACAGCGGGTTTCTGAAGTGTTCCTGAGCCCATGTGGTGATATCCTTTACACACTGATGTCGTCTGTTGATGCAGTACAGCCTGATGGATCGAAGGTCACGGGCTTAGCTGCTTACGTGCAGTGATTTCTCCAGATTCTCTGAACCCTTTGATGACATTACCGGAGATGGTGAAATCCCTAAATTCCTTGCAATAGCTGGTTGAGAAAGGTTTTTCTTAAACTGTTCAACAATTTGCTCACGCGTTTGTTGACTAAGTGGTGACCCTCGCCCCATCCTTGTTTGTCAATGACTCAGCATTTCATGGAAGCTGCTTTTATACCCAATTATGGCACCCACCTGTTCACCTGTGGGATGTTCCAAATAAGTGTTTGATGAGCATTCCTCAACTTTATCAGTATTTATTGCCACCTTTCCCAACTTCTTTGTCACGTGTTGCTGGCATCAAATTCTAAAGTTAATGATTATTTGCAACAAAAAAAAAAAAAGGTTAACAGTTTGAACATCAAATATGTTGTCTTTGTAGCATATTCAATTGAATATGGGTTGAAAATGATTTGCAAATCATTGTATTCCGTTTTATATTTACATCTAACACAATTTCCCAAGTCATATGGAAACAGGGTTTGTAAGAATACTTTTTTTTAATGTATTCTAATTCGTAACATGCAGCTAATAGAAGTACACTATTGCATCCAAAAAGGCCTGTAAAAAACATCCAAAAACCACCAACAAAACTCTATTTACATCTGGTGACCTGAATATTAACCAAATATTAGCAATAGTGTTACTATAAGCGGTAACGCAGAGGAACTACTTTTAGCCGCGCCGTGATCACACAGAGCGGTAACTAGCATATGCTGCTATATTGACATACTGAGCTGCTGCATCGCTTCTGAGCTAGTAAAACTTAATTCAAGGTCAGGGGTCGCCAACCTGTCGATCGCGATCGACCAGTTGATCTTTGGGACCCTACCGGTCAAACGCGAAAATACCAAACAAAAAAAACAAAAAATAACATGACATTAGTGACACCTGGAGAGTGACCAACAGGCACACATTTTAACCCCTGAACACGCCCGCACGCCTCGCTTCTCTACAGCCTCACATCCTGCTGATCACACCGCGGACCCGCCACCCCACAATATATATACACACACACACACACACACACACAGACACTATTATACATATAAATATACATATATATATATATATATATACACATATATGTATATCTAAATATATATACATATATGTACAGTACAGGCCAAAAGTTTGGACACACCTTCTCATTCACAACACAACTGATGGTCCCAACCCAATTGATAAAGCAAGAAATTCCACTAATCAACCCTGATTAGGCACACCTGTGAAGTGAAAACCATTTCAGGTGACTACCTCTTGAAGCTCATCGAGAGAATGCCAAGAGTGGCTATTTTGAAGAAACGAGAATATAAAACAAGTTTTCAGTTATTTCACCTTTATTGTTAAGTACATAACTCCACAAGTGTTCATTCATAGTTTTGATGCTTTCAGTGACAATCTACAATGTAAATAGTCATGAAAATAAAGAAAACGCACTGAATGAGAAGGTGTGTAAATTATAAATGATAAATGGGTTGTACTTGTATAGCGCTTTTCTACCTTCAAGGTACTCAAAGCGCTTTGACACTACTTCCACATTTACCCATTCACACACACATTCACACACTGATGGAGGGAGCTGCCATGCAAGGCGCTAACCAGCACCCATACATACAATATATATACATTTATACACATATGTATACAGTATATATTTACATATACATATATACATATAAATATACATATATACACATATGTATATATATTTACATATACATAAATACATATATATACACACATATACATATATATACAAATAAATATACACACATATGTATATATACACACATATATATATATATATATATATATAGGGCTGCAACTAACGATTAATTTGATAATCGATTAATCTGTCGATTATTACTTCGATTAATCGATTAATAATCGGATAAAAGAGACAAATTACATTTCTATCCAAAAAACAGCATACTGGCACCATACTTATTTTGATTATTGTTTCTCAGTTGTTTGTACATGCTGCAGTTTATAAATAAAGGTTTATTAAAAAAAAAATAAAAAAAAATAAAAAAATTAATTAAATTAAAAAAACAAAAATGCCAAAAAAAATGTTACTTCTCAGTTCGAACATTAAATATCTTGTCTTTGCAGTCTATTGAATTGAATATAAGTTGAAAATGATTTGCAAATCATTGTATTCTGTTTTTATTTGCTATTTACACAACGTGCAACTTCACTGGTTTTGGGTTTTGTCGATTAATACATCTATATTTATTTTTCTCAAGCTGCTACACCTCTCTCACATTAAAAAACTGCAGTTCCAGAGGCCACGTTTGGACACTTCCCGTCGAAGCTCATTGACATTGCGGCCTCGAGGACGTCCGCGGAAGTCGAGCAAACGAAAACAAACAACCGGAGTCCATTAACGCATCGAGCGTCGCCCCCCCGCCCAAACAGAATAAACAAAGGCTTTGTCGGGCAGACGCTCTAATGTTAATCAAGTCGCAGTTTGGCGACTGATCGATGAGTAAGGTCACGGCGCGCTGCTCCTCGTGTGGACAATCCATAATCATAATTCCCAGGTGTCGCGGCAGCAGCGGTGCGGTTTCTCCAGCCGTAACATTCCTTGAAGGAGGCCGTTATGTAACATGCTGGTGGATCTCATTAGTGAGAGAAGTATGTAAACGAGGAAAACAGTGACATGTTGGGGGGTGGGGGGGGGGGGGGGGGGCATAAAAAGACGATGGCCCGCAGAAATGTTCCAGTCAAACTTTGATCAGCTGTTACGTAAGCACCGTCAGCTTCCCTTAATCAACATCATCCTCTCTCCTGGGATCGACAAGCGCATTGCCCAAGTGAGCCACGAGTGGGGGGGGGGGCCCTAGGGTTTTTAATTCTAATTATTCACAGAAAAACTCTAGTTTAATTTTTTTAATATAATGCGCTTTCATTAAAAATCATGCCACAACTAAATTGGTCTGCAAGGGAATAAAAATATATAGCAGGAAAGATCAGTGTTGTCAGTTTAGAGACTACACTGTAGCTATTAGGACAAGCTTGAGTCGTATAGTCCAAGACAAACTTCAGCTCGCTTCAAGAAGAACCGCACTTTTTGGGGAATTTTGCCTATCATTCACAAAAGAACACATACATCCACCCCAGGGATGTAACAGTGAATAATGTATGAATTTGCCTCTGGATCTCATTATTAATTATATACATTGTTTTAAGTAGACTGACGATTTTACAGTAAAAACTTTACATTCACAAAATTTTACGGTAACTTTTTTTTTTTGTATTCCTTACAACATTTTACGGTAAATATAAAAACAGTACCACTGTTTTGTTTTTTTACGGAAAAAGCTGGCAACTTTGTAGTTACTATTAAATTTAAATTGGTTTTTACAACATTATATTGTTAATGGAAAAACAGTAAAAGTTATTTTTTTATTCTGGCAACTTACCTGCCAGTTTTTCTACCGTTAAAAACAAATGTATCATTTTTCCATTTACAGTAATACACCGTTAAAAACAAGATATTACAGTAAAAATATGGCAGCTCAGTCAACAGAATTTGAACGCAAAACATGTTTTTTTTATTTTATTTACAATGACATGCTGTAAAGAACACCGTAAAATGTATTGTCATTTTTATTAATTTGATTGGTAGTTTGCTGTAAAGTCATAAGTCAAGCAAATATTTAAGTTGTTATTTTTATTTAGACAAAAACATGTGGAAAGTATGATAATATATTGTAATATTTGTTGCAATAATGGATACTATTAAAGTTTAAAATCCATGCAATTTTAAGCAGTACATATGAATTTTCTGTCAAAATGAAAAAAATTAATTACATTTAGTGAGAAAATACTTTATTGACACATCATTTCCAGGTGTTTGCGGGCCAGATAAAATGATGTCGCGGGCCAGATCTGGACCCCGGGCCTTGAGTTTGACACCTGTGATCTACCCGTTTCGCTCTCAGGCCAACACAAAAGGTACACACTTTTACTTCCTGCCGTTTTAGACTATTCTAAAGCCCTGCTCTCTGGTCTACAATTACAAACCCCGTTTTCATATGAGTTGGGAAATTGTGTTAGATGTAAATATAAACGAAACAATGATTTGCAATTCATTTTCAACCCATATTCAGTTGAATATGCTACAAAGACAACATATTTGATGTTCAAACTGATAAACATTTTTTTTTTTTTTGCAAATAATCATTAACTTTAGAATTTGATGCCAGCAACACGTGACAAAGAAGTTGGGAAAGGTGGCAATAAATACTGATAAAGTTATGGAATGCTCATCAAACACTTATTTGAAACATCCCACAGGTGAGCAGGCAAATTGGGAACAGGTGGGTGCCATGATTGGGTATAAAAACAGCTTCCCAAAAAGAAAGGATGGGGCGAGGTACACCCCTTTGTCCACAACTGCGTGAGCAAATAGTCAAAAAGTTTAAGAACAACGTTTCTCAAAGTGCAATTGCAAGAAATTGAGGGATTTCAACATCTACGGTCCATAATATCATCAAAAGGTTCAGAGAATCTGGAGAAATCACTGCACGTAAGCGGCATGGCTGGAAACCAACATTGAATGACCGTGACCTTCGATCCCTCAGACGGCACTGTATCAAAAACCGACATCAATCTCTAAAGGATATCACCACATGGGCTCAGGAACACTTCAGAAAACCACTGTCACTAAATACAGTTCGTCACGACATCTGTAAGTGCAAGTTAAAGCTCTACTATGCAAAGCGAAAGCCATTTATCAACAACATCCAGAAACGCCGCCGGCGTCTCTGGGCCCGAGATCATCTAAGATGGACTGATGCAAAGTGGAAAAGTGGTCTGACGAGTCCACATTTCAAATTGTTTTTGGAAATATTCGACATCGTGTCATCCGGACCAAAGGGGAAGCGAACCATCCAGACTGTTATCGACGCAAAGTTCAAAAGCCAGCATCTGTGATGGTATGGGGGTGCATTAGTGCCCAAGGTATGGGTAACTTTCAGCATTAATAGTGCCTTCACAGATGTGTAAGGTACATACAGGTTTTCGAATAACATATGCTGCCATCTAAGCGCCGTCTTTTTCATGGACGCCCCTGCTTATTTCAGCAAGACAATGGAAAGCCACATTCAGCACATGTTACAACAGCGTGGCTTCGTAAAAAAAGAGTGCGGGTACTTTCCTGGCCCGCCTGCAGTCCAGACCTGTCTCCCATTGAAAATGTGTGGCGCATTATGAAGCGTAAAATACGACAGCGGGGACCCCGGACTGTTGAACAACTGAAGCTCTACATAAAACAAGAATGGGACAGAATTCCACTTTCAAAGCTTCAACAATTAGTTTCCTCAGTTCCCAATCGTTTATTGAGTGTTGTTAAAAGAAAAGGCCATGTAACACAGGGGTGAACATGCCCTTTCCCAACTACTTTGGCACGTGTTGCAGCAATGACATTCTAAGTTAATTATTATTTGCAAAAAAATATATACGTTTATGAGTTTGAACATCAAATATCTTGTCTTTGTAGTGCATTCAATTGAATATGGGTTGAAAAGGATTTGCAAATCATTGATCCTAGTCACGTCCGTTGTGTCCTTGGGCAAGACACTTCACCCCTTGCTCCTGATGGCTGCTGGTTAGCGCCTTGCATGGCAGCTCCCACCATCAGTGTGTGAATGGGTGAATGTGGAAATACCGTCAAAGCGCTTTGAGTACCTTGAAGGTAGAAAAGCGCTATACAAGTTTAACCCATTTATCATTTATTGTATTCCGTTTATATTTATATCTAACACAATTTCCAAACTCATATGGAAACGGGGTTTGTATTTGGGAGTGTTCTAATCGTTTTATGGCTGTTAAGTAGAGGAGACATGGACATCAGCGTGGATCAACGTTAGCTTTATTTTTCAACTCACATGTAAGCAAATGCGCCACATCGCCATTTCCGGTCCTTCAACAATCGCTATTTCTTCGGAATCAAAATATATATTCATATATTACATATAGCCCTGCGATGAGGTGGCGACTTGTCCAGGGTGTACCCCGCCTTCCGCCCGATTGTAGCTTAGATAGGCTCCAGCGCCCCCCGCGACCCCGAATGGAATAAGCGGTAGGAAATGGATGGATGGATGGATATTACATATAGCCTATTATTTCTGCACTATTGACTAGTGATGCACCGAACATTGAAAGGAAGTATCCACTTCCGCTGGCGGGCTCCATCTTTCCCCGCGCACACAAATGACGTAGCTCGCCCAAAGCTGATGAAAAAGTCACTTTCAGGTCGCATTGCGTTTAGACTGAAGTCACATTTTAAAATATCAGATTCCAATCGGATTTGGACTACATCCTGAATCTGATGTGATCCCATTTGAAGCACTTTGAAATGTTTAGACTGGCAAAAAAAAAATCTGATCTGCGTCACTTGATGGCAAAAAAGTCAGATTTGGTGTGCAGTGTAAATGGGACCTACAGTATTTCACCCATAAAGCCCACTAAAAAAACATAATGTGTTTACCGATTAATACATTGTGATATACCATATTTTTCGGACTATAAGTCGCAGTTTTTTTTCATAGTTTGGCCGGGGGTGCGACTTATACTCAGGAGCGACTTATGTGTGAAATTATTAACACATTGCCTTAAATATCAAATAATATTACTCAGCTCATTCACGTAAGAGACTAGACGCATAAGATTTCATGGGATTTAGCGATTAGCAGAGGTGGGACCAAGTCATTGTTTTGCAAGTCACAAGTAAGTCTCAAGTCTTTGCCCTCAAGTCCGAGTCAAGTCCCGAGTCAAGACAGGCAAGCCCCGAGTCAAGTCCAAAGTCAAGACTGGAAAGTCTCAAGTCAAGTCCTAAGTCCTGCATTTTGAGTTTCGAGTCCTTTCAAGTCCTTTTAACCACAGACTAATATATTAACACAGATTGTGTATGCTTTTCAAACGCTGTATTTATTTATTAAAACAAGTGCATTTTAAATTGCAGGAAAGAAAATTGTGCTGACATTGCACTTTATAATAGCACTATTAACCAGTCATTTTAAACATTAACTCATTCCTTTACAGAACAAACACATTGAAAAATAAAGTGCAAATGTACTTATTTGTACAAAAGTGTTAACATTGAAAAAACATGACATATACGTGAACATAACAAAAAAGTTGTACTTTTTATATGTCAGGGCCCTATGCTGCATTGCATTTGCAAAAGACCAAATTAGCCAAGAGTCTGTCAGTCATTTGTGCACGATGGGGGCGTAGTATGATGCCACCATGGCTGAAAACTCGCTCCACTGGAGCACTGGAGGCAGGCACTGCCAAGACTCTCATGGCCACTCGGAACAGTGAAGGAAGAGTCTTCATGTTCAATGCCCAGAACAAAAGGGGGGAGAGAGTTTTTTGGGGTTGGTGCACTACTTGTAAGTGTATCTTGTGTTTTTTATGTTGATTTAATTAAAAAAATAAAAAAAATAAAAAAATTCTTGTGCGGCCCGATACCAATCGATCCACGGACCAGTACCGAGCCGTGGCCCGGTGGTTGGGGACCACTGAGGTAAACAACCAACAGTATGTCAGAAAGCTAGCTAAAACGGTACACATATTCATAATATAGTATACATTTTAACTGACCTTTATTTTACTATTTTTGTCTTTTTTTAGGTGGCTAAAATACGCGGTGCTGCTGACCGCCGTCTAACGTTACGTGTGATATATTGACTAACGTAACCCTGCTTGAAAAAAATCACTGAACAAAAAGTATGAATAAGGTAGTGAACTGCAACAGATTCCCGTGTTTGCAATAACGTTATAACGTTAGCAGTGAGTTTACAGCCTCACTGATTTAACTAAACAGCAAATAAAAGTCACGTTACTTAGCCAATAAACGTTATCTTACATTCAAAACTTACCGTTCTTTGTGCAACTTCAAATGCCGGACGAAGTTGGAAGTTGTTGCCTCTCCATCAGTAATTTTCGAACCGCATGTGTTGCATACTGCAAACCGTTTTGTGTTGACCACCTCGTAATTTTTATACCCAAACAAAATTATTTTAGGTATCATTTTTTGTTCACTGGCGTGTGGTTTGGACATGTCTTCTTCGTTGGTTGTCCTGCAATTTGATTGGATGAATGCTGTGTGATGAAAACAAAGTAGATCTAATTTGATTGGCTGTTGTACTGAGACCACACCAGCTGACACACGCAACGCTGATAGACAAGTACACGATGAAAAATACGGAGCGCTCCCGAATAACTTTTTCATCTTTGGGTTTTGGGGAAAGTAGCAAGTCATGTCAAGTCATGTCAATTCAAAAGGCTCAAGTCCAAGTGAAGTCACAAGTCATTGATGTTAAAGTCTAAGTCGAGTTGCAAGTCTTTTTACATTTTGTCAAGTCGAGTCTAAAGTCATCAAATTCATGAATCGAGTCTGACTCGAGTCCAAGTCATGTGACTCGAGTCCACACCTTTGGCGATTAGGAGTGACAGATTGTTTGGTAAACGTATAGCATGATCTATATGTTATAGTTATTTGAATGACTCTTACCATAATATGTTACGTTAACATACCAGGCACCTTCTCAGTTGGTTATTTATGCCTCATATAACGTACACTTATTCAGCCTGTTGTTCACTATTCTTTATTTATTTTAAATTGCCTTTCAAATGTCTATTCTTGGTGTTGGGTTTTATCAAATAAATTTGCCCAAAAAATGCGACTTATATATGTTTTTTTCCTTCTTTGTTATGCATTTTCGGCCGGTGCGACTTATACTCCGGAGCGACTTATACTCCGAAAAATACGGTAGGTGAGATATAATTATTAAATACATTAGAATCATGAGTAAGATAACTAATTCAGTGTTAATAGTTGAGTGGGCTCTGTGTGGTGGAAAAGTTGGGCCCCGAGGTCCAAAAGTCGAGGAACCCCTGTCTTAACAAACCTAATCTTGTGTAACATAACTTCATGTACCGTATTTTCCGCACTATAAGGCGCACCTAAAAACCACAAATTTTCTCAAAAGCTGACAGTGCGCCTTATAACCCGGTGCGCTTTATATATGGATAAATATTAAGATTCATTTTCATAAAGTTTAGGTCTCGCAACTACGGTAAACAGCCGCCATCTTTTTTCCCCGTAGAAGAAGCGCGCGGTGCATGCTGGGATATGTGACGTTTCATTTCCATTTGTGTGTTTATGTAAAGACCCCAAAATGGCTCCTATTAAGTGTGTTGTCTGTCTAATTATAAATAATGCAGACGAGGCGTGTTAACTGAGTTCTCAACGTTTACTCACAGCGTGCTCATAACCACATTCTAACTCCCAGCATACAACAACGCTTCTCAGGGCTACCGCGCATGCTCGTAACTATCGTTGCATGCTGGGTAGTGTAGTTGTTATATTTGCTAGCTCATAACAGCACATTGAGAGACACGCTTACGCGCTTAATTCAATACTCGCCGTCATTCCGGGTGGATTGACAAAAGACCTCCAGCCGCTAGATATTGGTGTCAACAGGGCATTCGAAGCTAGACTGCTAACTGCGTGGGAACAATGGATGACAGAAGGCGAACACACCTTCACTAAGACGAGGAGGCAGCGCCAGACGACGCCAACATCTGCCAGTGGATCGTAAATTTGCCCAACTTTTCACTTCGGACACCGAAGACGAAGGATTTACGAATGAAGAATAACTTCAGAAAGTGAGCGCTATGTTTATTTTGTGTGTTGTGACATTAACGTTCGAGCAACATTATGTTGCTATTGCTCTGCACTATTTTGAATTTTACTATGTTTGGGATTGCACATTTGCGTACATTTTGGGAGTGAACAGAGTTGTTAGAACGCTGGTTTTTAATATATTATTAAAGTTTGACTGACCTATCTGACTGTTTTTTTGACATTCCCTTTAGCGCAGCGTAGGCGCGGCTTATAGTCCGGGGCGGCTTATTGGTGGACAAAGTTATGAAATATGCCATTCATTGAAGGTGCGGCTAATAATCCGGTGCGCCTTATAGTGCGGAAAATACGGTAGCTTAAAGTACAAACCATAGCGCAATGTAACATAGCGTAAAGTAGAAGCGCAACATAACAGGGCATGGCGTAATAAACTTAATATAGTGTACGCAAATCATAGCGTAACAATGTGTAAAGTAACATAGCGCAACGTAACATAGCTTAATAAACTTAATGTAGTGTAAAGTAACTTGATGTAGCCCAACGTACAAGCCCTAAAGTCGCGCAACGTAACATAGCACAGCATAACATAACATGTAGCCAAACGTACAAACTATAGAGTAACGTAACATAGTAACTTAATGTAGCTTAACATACAAATCATAGCGTAACAAAACATTGCGTGAAGTAAAATAGCACTATGGAACATAGCTTAAATTTTTTTATGTAGTGTAACACAAACGAATGTAGCTTAACATACAAATCATTGCGTAGCGTAACATAGCGTAAAGTAAAAGAGCAACGTAGCCCAGAGAGAATCTCTATGACCTCAGAGGTTCAGCTGTCTTCCAGAAAGCTAAGATAAGAACAAGCTTAAAAAGTAGATGTGTTTCTGTCAGGGGGGTTCAACTGTGGAACAGCTTGGATGATTCCTTAAAATGTTCCAGGTCCATTCACACATTTAAAAAACACTTTAAGACCAATGTCTTGGAAAAATATATCACTCTTGAATCAACACAGTAGTTAATACTATGATCAATGTTAATTAAAATACTAAATGTGGGATATAAATAATAATGGAAGTATAATTGTTTGTATATAGTATATAAATTGGTACAAAGGTTTAACACGCGTATAAGGATATTTCACATGCCTTTACGGTGTATATAATTGAACAGTGTTCTTATTGTGTATAATGTGTATTTATAATATGTTGTACAAAAGACATTTCATAATTTTCGGAAGTTCATCTTGTACTTGACATTGTTTATAGGGTTACGCGCTATAAGTGTTCAACTTCAGCCTAAACCCTTTCGGTCTGCAACATTTCCATTTTCAATCTATGAATGTACAACTGTTTGTTTATTTTGTCGACCATTGACCGAAGAATAATAACAGAGCGCAATAAACTTATTGTAGTGTAACATAATAATGTACAACCAACGCAAAAAAGCATGATGTAAAATGAATGATGCAAATTCAGACTTTTCCCCAAAAAATGCGACTTATGTTTTTTTCCTTCTTTATTATGCATTTTCGGCCGGTGCGACTTATACTCCGGAGCGACTTATACTCTGAAAAATATGGTAATCAAACCATGGAGTAATTAATTAAATCAAAAAATAATTACATATTTAAAGAATTTATTACATTAAACAGTGGCACATTTAATAACACGTGTTATTTAAGTCCAATTTTAATTAATTCATCAATTATTTATGTAAATGTTTAAAGATGTATTTTTTTTACATTTGGTATTCAGCGCTCTTCCGCCAATGATATGATGTTTGCATGCGCAGCCAATCAATATCATATGCACATCCACAGATATGAATAGGTAGGTGAGCTGCGTGCCCACGGCGAGGCTAAGCTAGTGGGGTCGAAGTGTCATCCCGTGGTCGAAGGAAGACTGTAAAGCATGAAAACTGCAATAAACAAGATAACCTGCACATTGTCTGAAAAGGCGTACAATGTCAGGAACATCATTCTGTACTACACAGAGCATGAAAAACAATATATATATTTTTTTTTTACCGTATAATAAGTTATAAAAATGACTGCTCTAATTTGATTATTTGAATTATTAGAGTAAATTGCCATGATCCCAGGAAGTTTGTGTGTTTGCTAAAACATTGATGTCATCAATGACAAAGAAGCGAGGGAAAAACCTTTTTCCAAACCTATTTCTTTTCATGTTTTTTGTTCACTTTTTGAGTCTCCCACCGCGTCCATAAAACACACGTGTCACAGCCAATGCGAACTACACGACGGCGTCATGTCGCGCCACCGCCCCCCGCAATTTATCGCCACAAAAACATTGCAAGCCTGTGGGAAACACTGTATGCCAATCGTGATTATTTATAGATCAAGCCTTTCAACGGTCCTTTCAAGATTTGTGCTTTCTTATTTGCTGAATTTTAGCTCTCAATCCCGAGTGTCTTGCTGTCGTTAAATTATTGATGGAATTCTTTATTTGACGGTAAACAAACAGATCATTTACTTGCCGTGGTGGGGAAATACTTTGTTCGGATAAGGATCCAGTATGTTGCAAACAGGGTTAAAGTATGTCCGATTTGTTCTTAGCAGTCGACTTCCTGGCAAATGACACTGACGAGACGTTACTAAGACAGGATTAAAAATAAGACTACAAATTTGAGATGTCTGATATTATCGGCCGATAAATGCGTTAAAATGTAATATCGGAAATGATCCGTATCGGTTTTTTTTATTATCGGTATCGTTTTTTTTTTTTTTTTAATTATTGAATCAACATAAAAGACACAAGATACACTTACAATTAGTGCACCAACCCCAAAAACCCCCCTCTCCCATTTATACTCATTCACACAAAAGGGTTGTTTCTTTCTGTTATTACTATTCTGGTTCCTACATTCGGTCGGAGGCAGATATTTACATATATCCAAATTTAAGTGTTACTTCTTTTTATTTCATAATCATATTACAAAACAGCTAGTGTTTTTCTTCCAAATGTGGTCTTTTGGTTGTCTGCAAAACTGTGTGCTTAACCTTGAAGTGAGGAATGTTAGAGAGAGAGATAATAAGCATTTGTTTTGGCTAGAGAGACATGACTGCCAGGGGGGGAGGAAGAGAGACTTAAGAGGAGAGGGGGTTTGGTCAAGGGGGGCAGACCATCTTAGCGGCGCGAGTGAATGTTCTATGCTGGACTGGTCTCAATGTATATATGCAAAGCTTTGCAAATATATTACAAAATACCTATTCTGTCTCTTGTGGTTTTTCTACTCAGCTTTAAGTGCCGTAAAGAGCTTGGGAGCGACTTGTGACTTGAATTCCCTGGGAGGAACAACTGGTCCAAAACGCAACAATATATATCAATACAGTCTGCAAGGGATACAGTCCGTAAGCACACATGATTGTGCGTGCTGCTGGTCCACTAATAGTACTAACCTTTAACAGTTAATTTTACTAATTTTCATTAATTACTAGTTTTTATGTAACTGTTTTTATATTGTTTTACTTTCTTTTTCATTCAAGAAAATGTTTTTCATTTATTTATCTTATTTTATAAACATTTTTTAAAAGTACCTTATCTTCACCATACCTGGTCGTCCAAATTAGGCATAATAATGTGTTAATTCCACGACTGTATATATCGGTTGATATTGGTATCGGTAATTAAAGAGTTGGACAATATCGGAATATCGGCAAAAAGCCATTATCGGACATCCCTACTAAAAATCAATTTTTTCTTCAAATTGTTTTTCGGATGTGTGTATGGTTTTGTTGAAGGGTCAACTTCTTCACATCTGATATGATACGGATATTGGAGCCTTGAGTACTAGACGAGAACAACATCATGACGAATTATAGTACTTGCTTTCATTATTGTGTAGAGTGCAATGTTACAAAATGCTTGATCGAGTGAAATTACTATGAGATCAAAAACTCTAACCCAATGACCAGTGTTACGAAATGTACTTTTAAAAAGTAACTCATTATAGTTACTCATTACTTTACCAAAAAAGTAATTGAATTACTAATGGAATTACTCTTTAATTCATTCATTCATCAACGAAGACGACTATTTTTTGGACAATGGGGATTCACGACCGTATCTTTTTGAAGCTGAATATACGGAGGATGAACTGCTGACACAAAGAAAGGGGTGAAACGTTGGAGCAGACGGAAGCCGAGAGAGTGAGGTCGGCTTGACTGACGCTGCAAATGTGCAACTTAGAGCCAAGCTGTGCAGACATAAATGTAGTGCTCACCCAAAATCAACTGGAAAAAAAAGTCCCCGGCCAGCTGGACCAAACAGACAACTGTCCATTGAGTGAGTCACTTTAATATTATATATAATAATATATTATATATAATATTAATGACTTTAAGGTTTTACTACTTACGCATAAAATACTAAACGGTCTAGCTCCATCCTATCCTGCTAATTGTATTATACCATATGTCCCGGTCACTAAATGGTAACACCCGAATAAGTTTTTCAACTTGTTTAATCAATTCATGGTACAAAAATATACTATCAGCATAATACAGTCATCACACAAGTTAATCATCAGAGTATATACATTGAATTATTTACAATCCGGGGGGTGGCATGTGGAGGGGGTTGGGGTGGTTTAGGTTGGGTTGCTATCAGCATATTTCAGTCATCAACAATTATATCATCTGAGAAATGGACATTGTAAGAGTGTAGGTCTCACTTCGTAGGACATGTACAGCGAGCGGTGAACATAGTGAGCTCAGAAAGCATAAGAACAAGCATATACATTTGATTATTTACAATCCGGGGAGGTGGGATGTGGTGGGGGTAGGGGGTTAGGCTAGGGCTGTAGCTGCCTGAAGGTGTTCTTTTAGCGCGGTTTTGAAGGAGGGTAGAGATGCACTTTCTTTTACACTTGTTGGGAGTGCATTCTATATTGATGTGGCATAGAAGGAGAATGAGTTAAGACCTTTGTTAGATCGGAATCTGGGTTTAACGTGGTTTGTGGTATAGATGTGTGTGTCCAAATTTAAAGAAACAGGCTGTCTAAAGGATTTATTACAATCTTTGCAAGCTGGATAACGTTTGCTGTGGTCTGGAACAACATGACACACAAACAACTATCAGAAATGCAGCCAATATTACATAAACATAATGTGTCATGAGACATGCAAATAAAAATTAAATACACAGAGGACATAAGTAAAGGAAATTAACTGTGCTCAAATATACCTACAAACGAGGCTTAATGATGCAATATGTACATACAGCTAGCCTAAATAGCATGTTAGCATCGATTAGCTTGCAGTCATGGATTGACCAAATATGCCTGATAAGCACTTCAGCAAAACAACAAAGCTCACCTTTGTGCATTCACGCACAGTATAAAACGTTTGGTGGACAAAATGAGACAAAGAAGGAGTGGCATAAAACACGTCTTTCTGTGGCGGCATTGGAGAAAGTTGTACATGTAAACAAACTTTGATGGGTTCAAGGATCGCCAAATTAGTAGGACAAAACGGTGCTTGCCAAATACGCTCATCAATGAAGCATGTTTAACATAAGCAGTGGGATTTCTATCAATTAGGAAGGTTTGTGTCACGTTTGTCCTCCTACAGAAAAAAAACAAAAACATTTCTTTATCTTTTTTCATTTTCACACATCTCTGAAAGAGGTCCATGGAGCCACTAGGGCGGCGCTAAAGAGCCGCGGGTTGCTGACCCCCGGTTTAAGGTAACACGTTGCAGTAGCACTGACAGTACTGGTATACAGTTTTTACGTAAACCTTGGTAATAAATAGTAACGGTGTGTTTTCTCTGCACATGTCGTTATTATTCTACGATAAAAAAACAAGTCAAAAGGAATCAGATGACTACATTTCTGCACATGGACACAACTAGCAGGTGTACCTAATAGTACCCTTCAAAGCGGTGCAAGTCCAGGCAGAAGTGAGCAGCATCACCAGGTGGCACGACGGCGGGAAAAACACCACCTCCATTTCCACCCGCCCGCCGTGTGAATTCAAGTAAAAGTCACGCCGGCTGGAGTCTCATTCGGCGGCGCGGCTAAACACATCGGAGTCCTACAAGGGGCATGCTAATTCTCAAATGTCAAGGGGACTCGCGATACGGGCCCGACCGTATGTTTGGCCAGATGTGCGGCGCTCGCATAACTTCAAGTCGAGAATGTCTAATGGGGCTCAGAGCAGTTATAAGCATGCAAATAGGGGGTGAGCGGCGATGAGTGCGGCGTTACTGCCGCCACAGAAACCGCCATCAGTGATTTAACATTTCTTCACACATACATGTATACAGTTTCCTCTCATCAATACTGACTTTCATTAATTTCATCAAGCTGTCACGGAAACATGCAATCTATTTATTAAAATTACACATTACCAATGATAAAACTCATATTTTCTTTTTTTTGATGAATAATACATTATCAATCTACAAACCCTAAAACCAGTGAAGTTGGCACGTTGTGTAAAAGGTAAATAAAAACAAAATACAATGATTTGCTAATCCTTTTCACACTATATTCAATTGAATAGACTGCAAAGACAAGATACTTAACGTTCGGACTAGAAAACATTGCTATTTTTTTGTAAATATTAGCTCATTTGGAATTTGATGCCTGCAACATGTTTCAAAAAAGCTGGCACAGGTGGCAAAAACGACTGAGAAAGTTGAGGAATCCTCATCAAACACTTATTTGGAACATCCCACAGGTGAACAGGCTAATTGGGAACAGGTGGGTGCCACGATTGGGTATAAAAGCAGCTTCCATGAAATGCTCAGTCATTCACAAACGAGGATGGGGCGAGGGTCACCACTTTGTCAACAAATGCATGAGCAAATTGTTGAACAGTTTAAGAAAAGCCTTTCTCAACCAGCTAATGCAAGGAATTTAGGAATTTCACCATTTACGGTCCGTAATATCATCAAAGGGTTCAGAGAATCTGGAGAAATTACTCCACGTAAGCAGCTAAGCCCGTGACCTTCAATCCCTCAGGCTGTACGGCATCAACAAGCGACATCAGTGTGTAGAGGATATCACCACATCGGCTCAGGAACACTTCAGAAACCCACTGTCAGTTGGTCGCTACATCTGTAAGTGCAAGTTAAAACTTTCCTATGCAAGGCGAAAACCGTTTATCAACAACACCCAGAAATGCCGTCAGCTTTGCTGGGCCTGAGCTCATCTAAGATGGACTGATACAAAGTGGAAAAGTGTTCTGTGGTCTGACGAGTCCACATTTCAAATTGTTTTTGGAAACTGTGGACGTCGTGTCCTCCGGACCAAAGAGGAAAAGAACCATCTGGATTGTTATAGGCGCAAAGTTGAAAAGCCAGCATCTGTGATGGTATGGGGGTGTATTAGTGCCCAAGACATGGGTAACTTACACATCTGTGAAGGCGCCATTAATGCTGAAAGGTACATACAGGTTTTGGAGCAACATATGTTGCCATCCAAGCAACGTTACCAAGGACGCCCCTGCTTATTTCAGCAAGACAATGCCAAGCCACGTGTTACATCAACGTGGCTTCATAGTAAAAGAGTGCGGGTACTAGACTGGCCTGCCTGTAGTCCAGACCTGTCTCCCATTGAAAATGTGTGGCGCATTATGAAGCCTAAAATACCACAACGGAGACCCCCGGACTGTTGAACAACTTAAGCTGTACATCAAGCAAGAATGGGAAAGAATTCCACCTGAGAAGCTTAAAAAATGTGTCTTCTCAGTTCCCAAACGTTTACTGAGTGTTGTTAAAAGGAAAGGCCATGTAACACAGTGGTGAACATGCCCTTTCCCAACTACTTTGGCACGTGTTGCAGCCATGAAATTCTAAGTTAATTATTATTTGCAAAAAAAAAAAAAAAATGTATGAGTTTGAACATCAAATATCTTGTCTTTGTAGTGCATTCAATTGAATATGGGTCGAAAAGGATTTGCAAATCATTGTATTCCGTTTATATTTACATCCAACACAATTTCCCAACTCATATGGAAACGGGGTTTGTACTATTATTCACATTGTAGATTGTCACTGAAGGCATCCAAACTATGAATGAACACATGTGGAGTTATGTACTTAACAAAAAAAAAGGTGCAATAACCGAAAACATGTTTTATATTCTCGTTTCTTCAAAATAGCCTCCCTTTGCTCTGATTACTGTTTTGCACACTCTTGGCATTCTCTCAGTTTTCACTTCACATGTGTCATAGTTTTGATGCCTTCAGTGACAATCTACAATGTAAATAGTCATGCAAATAAAGAAAACGCATTGAAATAAGAAGATGTGTCCAAATGTTTGGCCTGTACTGTATGTATTTAAAAAAAAAAACATAATCATACTATTGGATTTTCTATTATTAAGACAAGCTAGCTAGCAAGCAAGCAAGCTAGCCACATTGACATCATCTATCTACTGACAAAACAAGACATTTATCTAACTACTCAATCTTTCTATTGTTCAGTTTATCCATCTTATTATTTTTTAATCAGGATTTCTATATGTTGAATAGGCTAACCAACTAGCTAGCTGGCTAACTAGCCAGCATCTATGTAGCTACAAGTCAAGCTTGTAATTAGCTAGCCTGCCTATCCAGCATCTAAAATAACATATTTATTTATTCCTATCCAAGGAAATAATCAGTAAATTGTCTGAGGGTTCTCACCATGGCCAGAGGGAGGATGGCCTGTATGTCCCGTTGCACGACCGTCAACTCGGTCACCACCTTCTCCGACTCGCTTGGCGGACTCTGGCCCTTGTAGTCGATGTTCCAGTTGATGCGTCTGGTCACCGACAGGCTAGTGAAGTTCTCCATCTCGAAGTCCAACTGCATCACCTCGGCGTTCCCCAAAATGTCCCTAGAAAAAAACAGAAACACTCATCAGAACATTCTCATAACGAATAGTCAAAAGGTACAACTGTGGCTCCATCTAGTGCGGCTCTTTAGCACCGCCCTAGTGGCTCCTTGGAGCTTTTTCAAAAATGGTAAAAGATGGGTGAAAAATATATTTGTTGTTTTAATAATGTTTCTGTAGGAGGACAAACATGACACAAACCTTCCTAATTGCTAGAAAGCTCACTGTTTAATATGTTTGTGTTTATGCTTCACTGATGAGTATTTGGCCAGCGCCGTTTTGTCCTACTAATTTTGGCGGTCCTTAAACTCACCGTAGTTTGTTTACACGGACAACTTTCTCCGACGCTGCCACAGAAAAACGTCTTTTATGCCACTACTTCTTTGTCTCATTTTGTCCACCAAACGTTTTATACTGTGCGTGAATGCACAAAAGGTGAGCTTTGTTGATGTTATTGACTTGCGTGGAGTGCTAATAATCCATGCTAACATGCTATTTGGGCCAGCTGTGTGTACATATTGCATCATTATGCCTCGTTTGTAGGTATATTTTGAGTTCAGTTAATTTCCTTTACCTATGTCCTCTGTGTATTTCATTTATATTTGCATGTCTCATGACACATTATTTGTATGTAATATTGGCTGCATTTCTGATAGTGTGCCATGAGAGGGGGGGGGGTGTTACCCACATATGCGGTCCTCTCCAAGGTTTCTCATAGTCATTCACATCGACGTCCCACTGGGGTGAGTTTTTCCTTGCCCTTATGTGGGCTCTGGACAGAGGATGTCGTTGTGGCTTGTGCAGCCCTTTGAGACACTTGTGATTTAGGGCTATATAAATAAACATTGATTGATTGATTGATTGATATTTAGTAGCAACACAAAGCACCGTGCAAAAATGGAGATAATAAAATCCTTATCATTATTGTTTTCGATTTTATGTTCAATTTTGTCGTGTTAGAAAGCATGGAAAACAATTTTAAATTAAATACTGTAAGACTATTTATTGATCAATATTTATTAATTATTAATTATAGTAGTTATTTCACTCGATTTTAATTGATTCACTATCATCAACAATACTGAGAAAATTAAATAATGTAAGAAATATTATTATTATTATAATTTTGTAAAGTGCTACCATATTTAGTTTTAAAAATAAATACAATATTGTAAAAATATTGTTGTATTATTAATATTATTATTAATAGTTGTAGTCATAGTATTATTAAACTTCTTGTTATTGTTTTATGGCCACATTTTGTTATATTTATTTGCATCACTCAATGATTTAGGGCTATATAAATAAACGATTGATTGATTGATTGTTCCAGACCACAGCAAACGTTACCCAGCTTGCAAAGATTGTAATAAATCCACTAGAAGAAGACAGCCTGTCCTTCCTTTAACTTGGGCACACACATATACCTTTGGCAGTTTTAAGGCAGCAATTTCCAGACAGATTTTTGTTTTTTATTTTTGGTTCATTATAGCTCTTTCAACATGGGTTGCCGACCCCTGATCTAGTGGTACGCCAAAAAAGTCTGTAATAGAGATGCGCGGATAGGCAATTATTTCATCCGCAACCGCATCACAAAAGTCGTCAACCACCCGCCACACACCCGAACCAACATTTTATCAAAACCACACCCGCCCACACCCGCCCGCACCCGCCCGCACCCGCCCGTTGTTATATAACTAATATAGACGATGCAAGGCATTAGTGAGGTTATAAAGCTTTTGCCTGTTAAAGAAAGGAGACTGATCCAATGTAGCAGAGACATTCAATGCGTGCCACGCATTAATATATCTTGGCCACGCATTAGTGGCTAAGAGATATTAATGCGTGATAATATTATTTATCATTATTATAATATTATTGTCATTTCCATTAAGAAAGTGTTGACTATTGTTGCCAATGCTCTCAGATCAGGAGTGCGTTCCTCACACTTTGTGTGCGCAGTTGCAGAAAGCAGAACGAGGCTTTTAAGAAGTTAAAAAATTGTTTTAGAAAGACTAGGCCTATATTTTCGTTAGGTAAAAAAAATGTTCTGAATTTATTTCAATGAATATTAACTTGTTAACGTTATAATGCTCAAATAGGGACGAGGGCGGGGTGCACAGTGAAGCAGTGAACAATTTCGCGACAAAGATGAACCTTTATTGATTGATCTGCAGCCATGACAAAATATCAGACAATCTCCATTGTCAACGACAGGCAGGGAAATAAAGATAAACACATAGCCTATGTTGTAGGCATAGGCTCATACGTTTTTAAGTTGAAATAAATAAATAAATAAAAAATGTGCCTCATAAGCCTTAGGCTGTCAATCACGCGCACAAACTTAAATTATACAATAACATATGTATGTCATCTCTATTTAAACATAAATAAATTAAATAAATAATAATAATACATTACCTGCAACTTATTGGCCAAGGCAAATAGCTGAAGGGGGGAAATCAAACCCATCAGACTGCACTTTATCATCAAACTTGAATTATAATGAAAATAGACGGTCGCGACAAACAAAGCAGGCTAAATATCCTTACATTGTCGCCAATCGGAGATGCGCTTCACTTGAAAGTGAGGCCAAATAATTATTCACACATAGTAGTATATCTCGAATAGAAAAAAAACACAATAAACAACGCAATTGCCTTAATTCCTTTGCATTGTAGTGCGCCCAAACAACACGTAACCATCAAAATTATTTAGCTGACCGAACTCAATATAAGTTAGACATAGGCTTATTTGGTATAGCCTATAGGTAACGTAGACTAATTTGTTTAACATATCCAACCGTATGTCTACTTACTTTTTTTTTTGTTAGCACTATGCAGGAATAAAATGGTATCTACAGTGCCAGGATTCATGCGAGAGCACCTGGCCTCTAAAATGCACCCTGCTGCGCTGAAGGAGCGCTCACTTGCGGCACTTGTTGCTGGGACGCAGTGCCTGATGAATAATTGACTGTTTCAAAGAGTGCTGCTCGTTTTTCGTATGTGGGTAACAACATTTAACTATGTATATATATTTCCGAATTGGTTCAACCGCCAACCGCCCGCATCTATTTAAAATCTATTTTTACCCGCCCGACCCGCGGTTTATCCGCGGACTCCGCGGTTGTGTCCGCAAACCGCGCATCTCTAGTCTGTAAATATGTACTGTATATGGAATATCAATGTTGATGGTCTTTTTGTGCATTGTGTGTAATGTTACAGTGGCCAAAAATGTTAAATAAAACCTCCGTCTTGTTTTTAATGAATACTTAAGCCTACTATGCTACTTTATTTCCATGTTGGTCATTATGATGGTATTTGAAGAGCCAAAACGTTTGAGAACCACTGGTCTATGATATCGAGATGGAATTTATGGCTCTCTGAAACGAGCTGGATCTTGAGGAGCCGTTCCTTTTAAAGAGCCGTTCAAAAGACTGGCTCGTTCGTATATAAACATATTTTTTTCCAATCAAGGAAACAATCACGAGTATCTGTTTCAAGATAAGATTTAGATCAAAATAATTTAAATGTACACAAACATTACTCTTATCAGTAGGAAATATTCTCAAAATATTGGCTCTTTTTTATTTTGGCTGTGTCTTCATTGTAAACATTCCATCAGGCATACTTGCCAACCTTGAGACCTCCGATTTGGGGAATGGGGGTTGGGGGCGTGGTCGGGGGTGGGGCAGGGCGTGGTTGAGGGCGTGGTTAAGAGGGGAGGAGTATATTGACAGCTAGAATTCACCAAGTCAAGTATTTCATACATATACACACACATATATATATATACACACACACACACACACACATATATATATATATATATATATATATATATCTACATGCTGAAAATATGCAAATAAAACTGTGTTTAGATAATTGATACTTCAAACTTGCATAAATAAATATTAAGGAATATAACATAACTTGGCTTCTGAGAGCTTCAAAATGTAATGAATAAAATGCTAAAGTTGTTGATAAACAAGCAATTATTTTAATAATTAAATAAGGTCATTTTAAATGAATTATTATGATAATTTAAAATTAATTATTTCAAATATGTTTATTTTAATGTATAATTCTAATGGCTGGATGTAAAAAGGAGTCAGAAAAAATACAAATAAAAATACAATTAATTTTGATGTTTTTAGCAAAATATAGTAAAAAAATTTTATTTTTTATTTTTTTTAAATTAATAAATATATTTATTTTTAGCTAAGATAAACATAATAATACAATTTATCTTGTCTGGATGATTTAGTTCTTGTCACCCTGTTGTCCTCCCGTCGTGAAAAAAGGCTGTCCTCACTCAGGTCCGCATGGAGCTGGAGGGGGATTTTCGGGAGAATATTTGTCCCGGGAGGTTTTCGGGAGAGGCGCTGAATTTCGGGAGTCTCCCGGAAAATTCGGGAGGGTTAGCAAGTATGCCATAAGGCGGTGCCATATTTATTTCCATGCTTTGACAGTGACATCACCGGTTTGAATTTGCCCTTACCTAAAAAACTCCGTAGCACACAAGCATTTTAACGGTACAGAAAAAATACTCACATAAAAAGTAAGAATAAAATGCATGGATGGATATAATAAAGTATAATTAAAAGACTAAAATAACAATTAGGACGTAATAAAAATGTGAATACGAAGCACTACCCTACCTGGTGTGTGCGCTTGAATAACTATAAATATCAGAACAATAAACCTAGGAAAATCAATACAAATAATAATTAAAAAATTTAAAATACAATTTAAAAAATAATATTAAATATATATACGTACACCATATACATTTAACATTTTTAATCAAAAAAAGTAAATCTTCTTATGCTTATTTTCTAGTAGCGTGGATAATTGTCGACGCTATAGCTGCTCGCAACTATCGGTTCTCGTGGTTAACTTAAAAGAGCCGTTCGTTCGTGAACGCCACATCTGTACTATGATAGCTTTGGAAAAATAAAATGGCTTCCCTACACATCTTTGTCAGGCCGACCACACTGAAAGTTTGATGATATTCTTTAGGCTAATTTTAGTAAGTGATGTTGATGTTAAAATGTGAGTGTAATGTTATCATGTTGCTCACAGGAAAAAACTTCCAAATCAACATTTCGGGGCGGTATAGCTCGGTTGGTAGAGCGGCCGTGCCAGCAACTTGAGGGTTGCAGGTTCGATCCCCGCATTCGCCATCCTAGTTACTGCCGTTGTGTCCTTGGGCAAGACACTTTACCCACCTGCTCCCAGTGCCACCCACACTGGTTTAAATGTAACTTAGATATTGGGTTTCACTATGTAAAGCGCTTTGAGTCACTAGAGAAAAGCGCTATATAAATATAATTCACTTCATTTCTTGTTTTTTGTAGAAATCACAGAATCCACCTGTGCGATTACTCGGGCTGTGAATCTTTGAGCACCGCACGATTCGATACGATTCAGAATCGATTCTTGATTCAAAATCCGTACTTTTTAATAACATTGGGCACCAGATCTATGATAATACATAAACAGCTGTGATACATTTGTATATTACTTTAAAGAAAACTGCTTTTGTTTTATGAAATTCTACCCAAACATTTAATAAAGTCAAATACAAATAAGTCAACAAGAGAAGTATCCCAAACTTCTCTTTTCTAAAGTAAATCTGTACGGCAGTTATGATCATCTACATACTACCACAGAACTTTCCTCCAGTCCATGTGATGTCAGATGAAACAAAAATGGAGCTGATTGGCCACAATACCCAGCAATATGTTTGGAGGAGAAAAGGTGAGGCCTTTAATCCCAGGAACACCATTCATACCGTCAAGCATGGTGGTGGTGGTAGTATTATGCTCTGGGCCTGTTTTGCTGCCAATGGAATTGGTGCTTTACAGAGAGGAAATGTGACAATAAAAAAGGAGGATTACCTCCAAATTCTTCCTGACAACCTAAAATCTTTAGCCCGGAGGTTGGGTCTTGGGCGCAGTTGGGTGTTCCAACAGGACAATGACCCCAAAATCACGTCAAAAGTGGTAAAGGAATGGCTAAATCAGGCTAGAATTAAGGTTTTAGAATGGCCTTCCCAAAGTCCTGACTTAAACGTGTGGACAATGCTGAAGAAACAAGTCCATGTCAGAAAACCAACTAATTTAGCATCAATTTTGTCAAGAGGAGTGGTCAAAAATTCAAGCAGAAGCTTGTGGATGGCTACCAAAAGCGCCTTATTGCAGTGAAACTTGCCAAGGGACATGTAAGCAAATATTAACATTGCTGTATGTATACTTTTGACCCAGAAGATTTGCTCACATTTTCAGTAGACCCATAATAAATTCATAAAAGAACCAAACTTCATGAATGTTTTTTGTGACCAACAAGTATGTGCTCCAATCACTCTATCACAAAAAAAATAAGAGTTGTAGAAATTATTGGAAACTCAAGACAGCCATGACATTATCAATCAATCAATCAATGTTTATTTATATAGCCCTAAATCACAAGTGTCTCAAAGGGCTGCACAAGCCACAACGACATCCTCGGTATAGCCCACATAAGGGCAAGGAAAAACTCACCCCAGTGGGACGTCGATGTGAATGACTATGGAGAGGACCGCATATGTGGGTAACCCCCCCCCTCTAGGGAGACCGAATGCAATGGATGTCGAGTGGGTCTGACATAATATTGTGAGAGTCCAGTCCATAGTGGATCCAGCATAACAGTAAGAGTCCAGTCCACAGTGGGGTCAGCAGGAAACCATCCCGAGCAGAGACGGGTCAGCAGCGCAGAGATGTTCCCAACCAATATACAGGCGAGCGGTCCACCCCGGGTCCCGACCCCGGACAGCCAGCACCCCATCCATGGCCACCGGATCTGTGTGTCTTCCCCTCCACAAGGGATAGGGGGGAGCAGAGGAGAAAAGAAAAGAAACGGCAGATCAACTGGTCTAAAAAAAAGGGGGGCTATTCAAAGGCTAGAGTATACAAATGAGTTTTGAGATGGGACTTAAATGTTTCTACTGAGGTAGCATCTCTAACTGTTACCGGGAGGGCATTCCATAGTGCTGGAGCCCGAATAGAAAACGCTCTACAGCCCGCAGACTTTTTTTGGGCTCTGGGAATCACTAATAAGCCAGAGTTCTTTGAACGCAGATTTCTTGCCGGGACATATGGTACAATACAATCGGTAAGATAGGCTGGAGCTAGACCGTGTAGTATTTTATACGTAAGTAGTAAAACCTTAAAGTCGCATCTTAAGTGCACAGGAAGCCAGTGCAGGTGAGCCAGTATAGGCGTAATATGATCAAACTTTCTTGTTTTATGTTCTTTACAAGTGTATGTAAACTTTTGACCAAGTTTGTTTATGATTTGCCTGAGTGGCTGGACAGGACAGATACAAAATAAAAAAATAAATAAAAAAATAAAAAAATAAAAAAAATCGCTTTATTTTTTTTTAATTGATTAAGAATCGGTCCAGGTAAGAATCGCGATTCATTTAAAAAAATAAAAATCTATTTTTTTGGACACCCTTAGCGCTTACGCTGCGTTACTCAAACTAATACGTCGGACGTCGTCCATCCATCCATCCATTTTCTACCGCTTATTCCCTTTGGGGTCGCTGGAGCCTATCTCAGCTGCAATCGGGCGGAAGGCGGTGTACACCCTGGACAAGTCGTCTCCGATAAAAATGTAAAAAGCACTGTGACTTTCGAGCGCTGAACGCTAATAAAGATTGACACTCTTTCTAACGGCGCTTACTTTGAAGGCGCGTTATTAAACAAGTAGAGAATTAATCAGCGGCGCTCATGCGCGTCTTGTCAATAAACAATCACTGCCCCTTAATCTCGCTGAGACTCCTTCTTTTGTCTTTTAACGGCTCGCAGTCGAGGAGATTGCAAATTTCATTCTGCCTCTCACTTTGCAAATAATTGCTGCCCGTTTTCTTCCTGACAATCGATTGTTTTTTTTTTTGTTTTTCGTTCTATCAGACACCCTTGAAAAGTGGTTCGAGACTGATAAGGGACTTAAAGAACACGCTCACTGTCTACACAGAAGAAGAAAAAAAAAAACGGCAAATAAAACCACTCCGAACCTCGACTTTAACTTGCGTCCGTCACGCAAGACGTTCAGTGTGAGCGCCTTTTAATGAAAAACGTCGACGGGCCGAAGAAAGGTTCCTCTCGGGGACTTTCGTGAAAGCAAACACATGGCGAGGAACGTGTCATCAATCACACCTGCAGGGGGCCGACGACCCACCCACTGATACTTTTGATGACTGTCACATGGATAACGTGAAATAAAACATAACATGACGCCGGGAAACTAGTTTTTCAAGTGTATTGTATCATCATTGTTCGATGAAAATATGAATTTTTCTTAAGCCGAATGCTGACGTAGCACAAAATGTGTAAGTTACTCATGCATTGGGCACTAGTACACCCCCATACCATGAATTGATTAACGTGGAACCCGACTTAAACAACTTGAAAAACTTTTTCGGGTGTTACCATTTAGTGGTCAATTGTACGGAATATGCACTGTATTGTGCAATCTACTAATACACGTTTCAATCAATCAATCAATGAATCAATCAATACCATCACAGATGCTGCCTTTTCAACTTTGCACCTATAACAGTCCGGATGGTTCTTTTCCTCTTTGTTCATCCACAGTTTCCAAAAACAATTTGAAATGTGGACTCTTCAGACCACAGAACACTTTTCCACTTTGCATCGGTCCATCTTTGATGAGCTCGGGGCCCAGCGAAGGCAGCGGCGTTTCCGGGTGTTGTTGATTAATGGCTTTGGCTTTGCATAGTAGAGTTTTAACTCGCACTTACAGATGTAGCGACGAACTGTAGTTACTGACAGTGGTTTTCTGGAGCGTTCCTGAGGCCATGTGGTGATATCCTTTACACAGTGATGTCGGTTTTTTGATGCAGTACCGCCTGAGGGATGCAAGGTCCGTAATATCGCTTACGTGCAGTGATTTCTCCAGATTCTCTGAACCCTTTGATGATATTACACGTGGCTTGTCATTGTCTTACTGAAATAAGCAGGGGCGTCCTTGGTAACGTTGCTTGGATGGCAACATATGTTGCTCCAAAACCTGTATGTACCTTTCAACATTAATGGCGCCTTCACAGATGTGTAAGTTACCCATGTCTTGGGCACTAATACACCCCCATACCATCACACATGCTGGATTTTCAACTTTGCACCTATAACAGTCCACATGGTTCTTTTCCTCTTTGTTCCGGAGGACACGACATCCACAGTTTCCAAAAACAATTTGAAATGTGGACTCTTCAGACCACAGAACACTTTTCCACTTTGCATCGGTCCATCTTAGATGAGCTCGGGGCCCAGCGAAGCCAGCGGCGTTTCCGGGTGTTGTTGATTAATGGCTTTGGCTTTGCATAGTAGAGTTTTAACTCGCACTTACAGATGTAGCGACGAACTGTAGTTACTGACAGTGGTTTTCTGGAGCGTTCCTGAGGCCATGTGGTGATATCCTTTACACAGTGATGTCGTTTTTTTGATGCAGTACCGCCTGAGGGATCCAAGGTCCGTAATATCGCTTACGTGCAGTGATTTCTCGAGATTCTCTGAACCCTTTGATGATATTACACGTGGCTTGGCATTGTCTTGCTGAAATAAGCAGGGGCGTCCTTGGCAACGTTGCTTGGATGGCAACATATGTTGCTCCAAAACCTTTATGTACCTTTCAACATTAATGGCGCCTTCACAGATGTGTAAGTTACCCATGTCTTGGGCACTAATACACCCCCATACCATCACACATGCTGGATTTCCAACTTTGCGCCTATAACAATCCAGGTGGTTCTTTTCCTCTTTGGTCCGGAGGACACGACATCCACAGTTTCCAAAAACAATTTGAAATGTGGACTCATCAGACCACAGAACACTTTTCCACTTTGTATTAGTCCATCTTAGATGAGCTCAGGCTCAGCAAAGCTGACGGCATTTCTGGGCGTTGTTGATAAACGGTTTTCGCCTTGCATAGGAGAGTTTTAACTTGCACCTACAGATTTAGCGACCAACTGTAGTTACTGACAGTGGATTTCTGAAGTGTTCCTGAGCCCATGTGGTGATATCCTTTACACACTGATGTCGCTTGTTGATGCAGTACAACCTGAGGGATCGAAGGTCACGGGCTTAGCTGCTTACGTGCAGTGATTTCTCCAGATTCTCTGAACCCTTTGATGATATTACAGACCGTAGATGGTGAAATCCGTAAATTCCTTGCATTAGCTGGTTGTTTTTTCTTAAACTGTTCAACAATTTGCTCACGCATTTGTTCACAAAGTGGTGACCCTCACCCCATCTTTGTTTGTGAATGACTGAGCATTTCATGGAGGCTGCTTTAATCATGGCACCCACCTGTTCCCAATTAGCCTGTTCAGCTGTGGGATGTTCCAAATAAGTGTTTGATGAGAATTCCTCAACTTTCTCAGTCGTGTTTGCCACTAGTGCCAGCTTTTTTGTAAGCATGTTGCAGGCATCAAATTCTAAATAATCTAATATTTGCAAAAAATAACAAAGTTTTCCAGTTCGAACGTTAAGTATCTTTGCAGTCTATTCAATTGAATACAGGTTGAAAAGGATTAGCAAATCATTGTATTGTTTTTATTTACCATTTACACAACGTACCAACGTCACTGGTTTTGAGTTTTGTATTTCTGCAGGATACTGTACCGCGCCAGGCAAGCAGCTTCGAAGCTAATCTTGTCCAAAATCAAAAGGAACTAGTGTCCACTTTTGCGGTTTCTTTTGCAAAAGTCAGGAAGAAATAGCCCTATAATGCAAAACACAAATGTCCACTGCAGAGGTCGTCGGCTCCAGGGAGGATTTATGACATAGGCTACAAGGCTAATACTGTTTCACAAATATCGGGAGAGAAACTCTTTGTCAGGATTGCTCCTGACAGCCTGGTCATGTGATTTGTGTTTTCCTGTGTTTACTTCCTGTCCATGAATTAATTAACGTGGACCCCGACTTAAACAAGTTGAAAAACTTATTCGGGTGTTACCATTTAGTGGTCAATTGTACGGAATATGTACTGTACTATCTACTAATAAAAGTCTCAATCAATCAATCAATCCAGCACTTTATATTACAAGTTTCTACTTGCTGTTGTGTTGTCATGCAGTGACTTTATCCCTGCCCCTGAGCGCTGTCTCCCTCACCTGCTCTTGATTGGCAGTCAGTGGATTCAACTGTCCCTGATCGCTAATCAAGAGGGTTCATATGAAGCCCTCTGGTTCTCCTGCAGATGCCCTCCCACCTCGACTGTTTAAGGAGGTACTTGCTACTATTGGATCAAGTGTCCTTTACATTATCAATAGTAGCCTCTCTTCTGGAATAGTTCCAGTAGAGTTTAAACATGCAGTGGTACGACCTCTGCTTAAAAAACCCAGCCTCGACCCCTCTCTCCTCTCTAACTTCAGACCTATCTCTAATCTTCCATACATTTCCAAAATATTAGAGAAGGTTGTCTACAGTCAGTTGTTGCCCTTCTTAGAGGATAATGGTATCACTGAGCTGTTCCAGTCCGGTTTTAAAGCCCTCCACAGCACAGAGTCAGCGCTTCTAAAAGTTTTTAACGATATCCTCCTGTCCACTGATTCTGGTAAATATGTTGTCCTGGTGCTTTTAGATCTGTCTGCTGCGTTCGACACCGTCGACCACGCCACCTTAATCACTCGTCTTGAGAACTGTGTGGGCATTAAGGGCGCCGCCCTCAACTGGTTCCGGTCGTACCTAACCGACAGGAGTTTTTGTGTAAAAGTAGACAGTTTTATGTCGTCCACAGCTCCTTTACCACATGGGGTCCCCCAGGGCTCAATCCTTGCCCCAATTTTATTTGCGCTTTACCTTCTCCCCCTTGGTTCTATTTTTAGGAAGTACAGTATTGCATTTCATTTTTATGCCGATGATTGCCAGATTTATTTTCCCATGGCACAAAATAACACGGTTCAACGTCTTATTGACTGCCTGCACGACATCAAAGTCTGGCTTTCAGCTAACTTCCTGAGCCTAAATGAAGACAAAACAGAAGTTATGTTGTTCGGTCCAAGTCGCTCTCCCTCCCCCAACGTTGACCTCGGCACTCTGACCCCGTATCTCAGCGACTCTGTCACAAACCTGGGGGTAAAGTTTGACTCAGATTTTAAATTCGAAAAACAAATCAGCAGCGTCGTTCAAAAAAGCTTTTATCAATTACGCCAAATAGCGAAAGTGAAACCGCTTCTATCAAGACATGATCTTGAGAAATTAATCCACGCTTTTATCTCGACTCGTCTTGATTATTGTAATGCCCTGTATGTAGGCATTAGCCAGGCCTCCCTCGCCCGCCTGCAGCTCGTGCAGAACTCTGCTGCTCGTCTGCTAACACAGACCCGCAGACGTGAGCACATCACCCCTATTTTAGCGTCCCTTCACTGGCTCCCTGTGCGTTACCGAATACATTTTAAACTCCTTTTATTTGTTTTTAAATGTCTAAACAACCTCGCGCCAACCTATCTCTCCGACCTCCTTCAGCCTTACTGCCCCACCCGATCCTTAAGATCAGCCGATCAGCTGCTGTTGACGGTCCCTGACACAAGGCTGAAGCTTAGAGGTGACAGAGCTTTCGCCGTTGCTGCTCCCAAGCTCTGGAACGACCTACCCCTGAGTGTTAGACAAGCCTCCTCTCTTCCTGTTTTTAAATCTCTCTTAAAAACATACTTTTATTCCATGGCTTTTAACACTGAGTGATATCCATCCTGCAATGGCGCCCCATAATACACCTGCTGTGATCCTGTTTTTATGTTTTTATGTTTTTATTAATTCTATTTTAATTATTTATTTTTTATCGTGTTCTGTTTGTGTTGTGTTGTGTTTGCTCGGTACTCGTTTTATCTTTTAACCTGTTCATTGTACAGCACTTTGGCCACCCCTGTGGTCAATTTTAAATGTGCTTTATAAATAAAGTTGATTTGATTTGATTTGATAGTCTTAGTGTCACCTGTTTCTCGATGCCGATCCATCGTAAATGTTATGTTTGCTATCAGGAATGGCTTATTTAGCATTCTCCTGCTTCCTGTGCACTTCCATGTTGCACTAGTTTTTGTTTTGTCATTAAACAATTGGGGTGTCAAAAATCGATTTTACGATGAATCGCGATTCTTATTTGGAACAATTGATTGAAAAAAATATATAAAATCGCTTAAAAAACACAAACTTTTTTTTTTTTTTTTTTTTTTTTTTTTGTAAATTGTATTTTTATTTTATTTCAAATCTGCCCATGTCCAGCCACTCAAGCAAATCATATTGTTGATGTTTAAGTGTTGGTTACTTCTCTTGTTGCCTTAATTGTATTTGACTTTATTAAATGTTTGGGAAGCATTTCATCAAACAAAGCCATTTTTTCCCCCTTTTGAAACATAGAATACACAGCTGTTTATGTATTTTATAGAGGAATGTAGTTAATCATAGAACTGGCACCCAATGTTATTAAAAAGTATGGATTTTGAAACGAGAATTGTTGTGAATTGAGAATCGATTCTAAATCGAATCGTTACCCCACACTGCAAAAAGTCAGTGTTCAAAAACAAGAAAAAAATACAAAAATTAGGGGTATTTTATTTGAACTAAGCATAATTATCTGCCAATAGAACAATAAAATGTGGCGTGTCAAGACTTTCCAAAACAAGTAAAATTAGCTAACCTCAATGAACCCAAAAATACCTTAAAATAAGTATAGTCTCACTAATAACAACTGTACTACTATATAAGTACGTATTTTCTATTGTTTCATTGAAAATAAAACAGCAAAGTCATTTAGCTGTCATCTGTTTTAATATGAGACACAATTGTGTCAAAGTCATGATTAGTTTTTTTTTACATGCTTGAAATAAGAAATGATTACTCTAAAAAAGTAGTTTTATACTTGTGAGTTTTGATGACACAGCTTTGCAACACTTGATATTCTAGTTTCAAGCATGTTTTACTCAATATAGGTCATCAAATCTCAGCAACAAGCTGTAATATCTTACTGAGATCATTTAGGACCAAAACCCTTAAAACAAGTAAAACACTCTAACATAAAATCTGCTTAGTGAGACGAATTATCTTATCAGACAGAAAATAAGCAAATATCACCCTTATTTGAGATATTCTATCTTACTTAGATTTCAGTATTTGCAGTGCACTGCAAAAAGTCAGTGTTCAAAAACAAGAAAAAAATACAAAAATTAGGGGTATTTTATTTGAACTAAGCAAAATTATCTGCCGATAGAACAAGAAAATGTGGCTTGTCAAGACGTTCCAAAACAAGTAAAATTAGCTAACCTCAATGAAACCAAAAATACCTTAAAATAAGTATATTCTCACCAATAACAAGTGTACTACTATATAAGTACGTATTTTCTATTGTTTCATTGAAAATAAAACAGAAAAGTCCATTTGGCTGTCATCTGTTTTAATATGAGACACAATTGTGTCAAAGTCATGATTAGTTTTTTTTTACATGCTTGAAATAAGAAATGATTACTCTAAAAAAGTAGTTTTATACTTGTGAGTGTTGATGACACAGCTTTGCAACACTTGATATTCTAGTTTCAAGCATGTTTTACTCAATATAGGTCATCAAATCTCAGCAACAAGCTGTAATATCTTACTGAGATCATTTAGGACCAAAACCCTTAAAACAAGTAAAACACTCTAACATAAAATCTGCTTAGTGAGACGAATTATCTTATCAGACAGAAAATAAGCAAATATCACCCTTATTTGAGATATTCTATCTTACTTAGATTTCAGTTTTTGCAGTGCACTGCAAAAAGTCAGTGTTCAAAAACAAGAAAAAAAATACAAAAATTAGGGGTATTTTATTTGAAATAAGCAAAATTATCTGCCAATAGAACAATAAAATTCGGCTTGTCAAGACTTTCCAAACAAATAAAATTAGCTAACCTCAATGAACCCAAAAACACCTTAAAATAAGTATATTCTCACTAATAACAACTGTACTACTACTATATAAGTACGTATTTTCTATTGTTTCATTGAAAATAAAACAGCAAAGTCCATTTGGCTGTCATCTGTTTTAATATGAGACACAATTGTGTCAGTCATGATTTTTTTTTTTTACATGCTTGAAATAAGAAATGATGTTGATGACACAGCTTTGCATCAGTTGATATTCTAGTTTCAAGCATGTTTTACTCAATATAGGTACTCAAATCTCAGCAACAAGCTGTAATATCTTACTGAGATCATTTTGGACCAAAACCCTTAAAACAAGTAAAACACTAACATAAAATCTGCTTAGTGAGACGAATTATCTTATCAGACAGAAAATAAGCAAATATCACCCTTATTTGAGATATTCTATCTTACTTAGATTTCAGTTTTTGCAGTGCACTGCAAAAAGTCAGTGTTCAAAAACAAGAAAAAAAATACAAAAATGAGGGGTATTTTATTTGAAATAAGCAAAATTATCTGCCAATAGAACAAAAAAAATGTGGCTTTTCAAGTGTTTCCAAAACAAGTAAAATTAGCTAACCTCAATGAACCCAAAAATACCTTAAAATAAGTATATTCTCACTAATAACAACTGTACTACTATATAAGTACGTATTTTCTATTGTTTCATTGAAAATAAAACAGCAAAGTCATTTGGCTGTCATCTGTTTTAATATGAGACAATTGTGTCAAAGTCATGATTTTTTATATTTTTTTACATGCTTGAAATAAGAAATTATTACTTTAAAAAATAAGTTTTATACTTGTGAGTGTTGATGACACAGCTTTGCAACACTTGATATTCTAGTTTCAAGCATGTTTTACTCAATATAGGTCATCAAATCTCAGAAACAAGCTGTAATATCTTACTGAGATCATTTAGGACCAAAACACTTAAAAAGAGTAAAACACTAACATGAAATCTGCTTAGTGAGAACAATGATCTTATCAGACAGAAAATAAGCAAATATCAGCCTTATTTGAGATATTTAATCTTACTTAGATTTCAGTTTTTGCAGTGCAAGAATTGATTGCAATAAGAAACGTATGTTCAATTTATGAGACACAATTGTGTCAAAGTCATGATTTTTCTTTTTACATGCTTGAAATAATACATTATTACTTTAAAAAAGTAGTTTTATACTTGTGAGTGTTGATGACACAGCTTTGCAACACTTGATATTCTAGTTTCAAGCATGTTTTACTCAATATAGGTCATCAAATCTCAGCAACAAGCTGTAATATCTTACTGAGATCATTTAGGACCAAAACCCTTAAAACAAGTAAAACACTAACATAAAATCTGCTTAGTGAGACGAATTATCTTATCAGACAGAAAATAAGCAAATATCATCCTTATTTAAGATATTTAATCTTACTTAGATTTCACTTTTTGCAGTGCACTGCAAAAAGTCAGTGTTCAAAAACAAGAAAAAAAATACAAAAATGAATGGTATTTTATTTGAAATAAGCAAAATTATCTGCCAATAGAACAATAAAATTCGGCTTGTCAAGACTTTCCAAACAAATAAAATTAGCTAACCTCAATGAACCCAAAAACACCTTAAAATAAGTATATTCTCACTAATAACAACTGTACTACTATATGAGTACGTATTTTCTATTGTTTCATTGAAAATAAAACAGCAAAGTCCATTTGGCTGTCATCGGTTTTAATATGAGACACAATTGTGTCAGTCATGATTTTTTTTTTTTTACATGCTTGAAATAAGAAATGATGTTGATGACACAGCTTTGCATCAGTTGATATTCTAGTTTCAAGCATGTTTTACTCAATATAGGTCATCAAATCTCAGCAACAAGCTGTAATATCTTACTGAGATCATTTAGGACCAAAACCCTTAAAACAAGTAAAACACTCTAACATAAAATCTGCTTAGTGAGAAGAATGATCTTATCAGACAGAAAATAAGCAAATATCACCCTTATTTGAGATATTTAATCTTACTTAGATTTCAGTTTTTGCAGTGCACTGCAAAAAGCCAGTGTTCAAAAACAAGAAAAAAAAATACAAAAATTAGGGGTATTTTATTTGAAATAAGCAAAATTATCTGCCAATAGAACAAGAACATGTGGCTTGTCAAGACTTTCCAAAAAAAATAAAATTAGCTAACCTCAATGAACCCAAAAATACCTTAAAATAAGTATATTCTCACTAATAACAACTGTACTACTATATAAGTACGTATTTTCTATTGTTTCATTGAAAATAAAACAGCAAAGTAATTTGGCTGTTTTCTCTTTTAATATGAGACACAATTGTGTCAAAGTTCTGATTTATTTTTTTTACATGCTTGAAATAAGAAATGATTACTTTAAAAAAGTAGTTTTATACTTTGAGTGTTGATGACACAGCTTTGCAACACTTGATATTCTACTTTCAAGCATGTTTTACTCAATATAGGTCATCAAATCTCAGCAACAAGCTGTAATATCTTACTGAGATCATTTAGGACCAAAACCCTTAAAACAAGTAAAACACTCTAACATAAAATCTGCTTAGTGAGACGAATTATCTTATCAGACAGAAAATAAGCTAATATCACCCTTATTTAATATATTCTATCTTACTTAGATTTCAGTTTTTGCAGTGCACTGCAAAAAGTCAGTGTTCAAAAACAAGAAAAAAATACAAAAATTAGGGGTATTTTATTTGAAATAAGCAAAATAATCTGCCGATAGAACAAGAAAATGTGGCTTGTCAAGACGTTCCAAAACAAGTAAAATTAGCTAACCTCAATGAAACCAAAAATACCTTAAAATAAGTATATTCTCACCAATAACAAGTGTACTACTATATAAGTACGTATTTTCTATTGTTTCATTGAAAATAAAACAGCAAAGTCCATTTGGCTGTCATCTGTTTTAATATGAGACACAATTGTGTCAAAGTCATGATTTGGTTTTTTTTACATGCTTGAAATAAGAAATGATTACTTTAAAAAAGTAGTTTTATACTTGTGAGTGTTGATGACACAGCTTTGCAACACTTGATATTCTAGTTTCAAGCATGTTTTACTCAATATAGGTCATCAAATCTCAGCAACAAGCTGTAATATCTTACTGAGATCATTTAGGACCAAAACCCTTAAAACAAGTAAAACACTAACATAAAATCTGCTTAGTGAGACGAATTATCTTATCAGACAGAAAATAAGCTAATATCACCCTTATTTGAGATATTCTATCTTACTTAGATTTCAGTTTTTGCAGTGCACTGCAAAAAGTCAGTGTTCAAAAACAAGAAAAAAAATACAAAAATGAATGGTATTTTATTTGAAATAAGCAAAATTATCTGCCAATAGAACAATAAAATTCGGCTTTTCAAGACTTTCCAAACAAATAAAATTAGCTAACCTCAATGAACCCAAAAACACCTTAAAATAAGTATATTCTCACTAATAACAACTGTACTACTACTATATGAGTACGTATTTTCTATTGTTTCATTGAAAATAAAACAGCAAAGTCCATTTGGCTGTCATCGGTTTTAATATGAGGCACAATTGTGTCAACGTCATGATTTTTTTTTTTTTACATGCTTGAAATAAGAAATGATGTTGGTAACACAGCTTTGCATCAGTTGATATTCTAGTTTCAAGCATGTTTTACTCAATATAGGTCATAAAATCTCAGCAACAAGCTGTAATATCTTACTGAGATCATTTAGGACCAAAACACTTAAAACAAGTGAAACACTCTATAACATAAAATCTGCTTAGTGAGAAGAATGATCTTATCAGACAGAAAATAAGCAAATATCACCCTTATTTGAGATATTCTATCTTACTTAGATTTCAGTTTTTGCAGTGCACTGCAAAAAGTCAGTGTTCAAAAACAAGAAAAAAAATACAAAAATGAGGGGTATTTTATTTGAAATAAGCAAAATTATCTGCCAATAGAACAAAAAAATGTGGCTTTTCAAGAGTTTCCAAAACAAGTAAAATTAGCTAACCTCAATGAACCCAAAAATACCTTAAAATAAGTATATTCTCACTAATAACAACTGTACTACTATATAAGTACGTATTTTCTATTGTTTCATTGAAAATAAAACAGAAAAGTCCATTTGGCTGTCATCTGCTTTAATATGAGACACAATTGTGTCAAAGTCATGATTAGTTTTTTTTTACATGCTTGAAATAAGAAATGATTACTCTAAAAAAGTAGTTTTATACTTGTGAGTTTTGATGACACAGCTTTGCAACACTTGATATTCTAGTTTCAAGCATGTTTTACTCAATATAGGTCATCAAATCTCAGCAACAAGCTGTAATATCTTACTGAGATCATTTAGGACCAAAACCCTTAAAACAAGTAAAACACTAACATAAAATCTGCTTAGTGAGACGAATTATCTTATCAGACAGAAAATAAGCAAATATCACCCTTATTTGAGATATTTAATCTTACTTAGATTTCAGTTTTTGCAGTGCACTGCAAAAAGTCAGTGTTCAAAAACAAGAAAAAAAATACAAAAATTAGGGGTATTTTATTTGAAATAAGCAAAATGATCTGCCAATAGAACAAGAAAATGTGGCTTGTCAAGACGTTCCAAAACAAGTAAAATTAGCTAACCTCAATGAAACCAAAAATACCTTAAAATAAGTATATTCTCACCAATAACAAGTGTACTACTATATAAGTACGTATTTTCTATTGTTTCATTGAAAATAAAACAGCAAAGTCATTTAGCTGTCATCTGTTTTAATATGAGACACAATTGTGTCAAAGTCATGATTTTTTTTTTTTTTTTTACATGCTTGAAATAAGAAATGATTACTTTAAAAAAGTAGTTTTATACTTGTGAGTGTTGATGACACAGCTTTGCATCAGTTGATATTCTAGTTTCAAGCATGTTTTACTCAATATAGGTCATCAAATCTCAGCAACAAGCTGTAATATCTTACTGAGATCATTTAGGACCAAAACCCTTAAAACAAGTAAAACACTCTAACATAAAATCTGCTTAGTGAGACGAATTATCTTATCAGACAGAAAATAAGCAAATATCACCCTTATTTGAGATATTCTATCTTACTTAGATTTCAGTATTTGCAGTGCACTGCAAAAAGTCAGTGTTCAAAAACAAGAAAAAAATACAAAAATTAGGGGTATTTTATTTGAAATAAGCAAAATGATCTGCCAATAGAACAAGAAAATGTGGCTTGTCAAGACGTTCCAAAACAAGTCAAATTAGCTAACCTCAATGAAACCAAAAATACCTTAAAATAAGTATATTCTCACCAATAACAAGTGTACTACTATATAAGTACGTATTTTCTATTGTTTCATTGAAAATAAAACAGCAAAGTAATTTGGCTGTTTTCTCTTTTAATATGAGACACAATTGTGTCAATGTCCTGATTAATTTTTTTTACATGCTTGAAATAAGAAATGATTACTTTAAAAAAGTAGTTTTATACTTGTGAGTGTTGATGACACAGCTTTGCAACACTTGATATTCTAGTTTCAAGCATGTTTTACTCAATATAGGTACTCAAATCTCAGCAACAAGCTGTAATATCTTACTGAGATCATTTAGGACCAAAACCCTTAAAACAAGTAAAACACTCAAACATAAAATCTGCTTAGTGAGACGAATGATCTTATCAGACAGAAAATAAGCTAATATCACCCTTATTTAATATATTCTATCTTACTTAGATTTCAGTTTTTGCAGTGCACTGCAAAAAGTCAGTGTTCAAAAACAAGAAAAAAATAAAAAAATTAGGGGTATTTTACTTGAAATAAGCACAATTATCTGCCAATAGAACAAGAAAATGTGGCTTGTCAAGACGTTCCAGAACAAGTAAAATTAGCTAACCTCAATGAACCCAAAAACACCTTAAAATAAGTATATTCTCACTAATAACAACTGTACTACTACTATATGAGTACGTATTTTCTATTGTTTCATTGAAAATAAAACAGCAAAGTCCATTTGGCTGTCATCTGTTTTAATATGAGACAATTGTGTCAAAGTCATGATTTTTTTTTTTTTTACATGCTTGAAATAAGAAATGATGTTGGTAACACAGCTTTGCATCAGTTGATACTCTAGTTTCAAGCATGTTTTACTCAATATAGGTCATCAAATCTCAGCAACAAGCTGTACTATCTTACTGAGATCATTTAGGACCAAAACCCTTAAAACAAGTAAAACACTCTAACATAAAATCTGCTTAGTGAGAAGAATGATCTTATCAGACAGAAAATAAGCAAATATCACCCTTATTTGAGATATTCTATCTTACTTAGATTTCAGTTTTTGCAGTGCACTGCAAAAAGTCAGTGTTCAAAAACAAGAAAAAAAATACAAAAATGAGGGGTATTTTATTTGAAATAAGCAAAATTATCTGCCAATAGAACAAAAAAATGTGGCTTTTCAAGAGTTTCCAAAACAAGTAAAATTAGCTAACCTCAATGAACCCAAAAATACCTTAAAATAAGTATAGTCTCACTAATAACAACTGTACTACTATATAAGTACGTATTTTCTATTGTTTCATTGAAAATAAAACAGCAAAGTCATTTGGCTGTCATCTGTTTTAATATGGGACACAATTGTGTCAAAGTCATGATTTTTTTTTTTTTTTACATGCTTGAAATAAGAAATGATTACTCTAAAAAAGTAGTTTTATACTTGTGAGTTTTGATGACACAGCTTTGCAACACTTGATATTCTAGTTTCAAGCATGTTTTACTCAATATAGGTCATCAAATCTCAGCAACAAGCTGTAATATCTTACTGAGATCATTTTGGACCAAAACCCTTAAAACAAGTAAAACACTCAAACATAAAATCTGCTTAGTGAGAAGAATGATCTTATCAGACAGAAAAAAAGCAAATATCACCCTTATTTGAGATATTTAATCTTACTTAGATTTCAGTTTTTGCAGTGCACTGCAAAAAGTCAGTGTTCAAAAACAAGAAAAAAAAATACAAAAATTAGGGGTATTTTATTTGAAATAAGCAAAATTATCTACCAATAGAACAAGAACATGTGGCTTGTCAAGACTTTCCAAAAAAAGTAAAATTAGCTAACCTCAATGAACCCAAAAATACCTTAAAATAAGTATTTTCTCACTAATAACAAGTGTACTACTATATGAGTACATATTTTCTATTGTTTCATTGAAAATAAAACAGCAAAGTCATTTGGCTGTCATCTGTTTTAATATGAGACACAATTGTGTCAAAGTCATGATTTTTTTTTTTACATGCTTGAAATAATACATTATTACTTTAAAAAAGTAGTTGTATACTTGCGAGTGTTGATGACACAGCTTTGCAACACTTGATATTCTAGTTTCAAGCATGTTTTACTCAATATAGGTCATCAAATCTCAGCAACAAGCTGTAATATCTTACTGAGATCATTTAGGACCAAAACCCTTAAAACAAGTAAAACACTCAAACATAAAATCTGCTTAGTGAGAAGAATGATCTTATCAGACAGAAAATAAGCAAATATCACCCTTATTTGAGATATTCTATCTTACTTAGATTTCAGTTTTTGCAGTGCACTGCAAAAAGTCAGTGTTCAAAAACAAGAAAAAAAATACAAAAATGAGGGGTATTTTATTTGAAATAAGCAAAATTATCTGCCAATAGAACAAGAAAATGTGGCGTGTCAAGACTTTCCAAAACAAGTAAAATTAGCTAACCTCAATGAACCCAAAAATACCTTAAAATAAGTATATTCTCACTAATAACAACTGCACTACTATATAAGTACGTATTTTCTATTGTTTCATTGAAAATAAAACAGAAAAGTCCATTTGGCTGTCATCTGTTTTAATATGAGACACAATTGTGTCAAAGTCCTGATTAATTTTTTTTACATGCTTGAAATAAGAAATGATTACTTTAAAAAAGTAGTTTTATACTTGTGAGTGTTGATGACACAGCTTTGCAACACTTGATATTCTAGTTTCAAGCATGTTTTACTCAATATAGGTCATCAAATCTCAGCAACAAGCTGTAATATCTTACTGAGATCATTTTGGACCAAAACACTTAAAAAGAGTAAAACACTAACATGAAATCTGCTTAGTGAGAAGAATGATCTTATCAGACAGAAAATAAGCAAATATCACCCTTATTTGAGATATTTAATCTTACTTAGATTTCAGTTTTTGCAGTGCAAGAATTGATTGCAATAAGAAACGTATGTTCAATTTATCGTAAGATTTTCTGTTAAATAAACTCAATAATTACTTTTTTGTGGTCCACTTTATTTTAAAAAGTATCAAAAACAAAATACTGGTGTCGGGACAACAGGACTACTCATCTTCATCCGCCAAGTTAGTAAGTCTGTGAAGATACACAAAAGCTTTATTTTTTTCTTCCAGCCGGGCGTAATAAGCCGCACTTGACATTTTGACGCCAATCCTGTGATATGATCCTAAAGATTTGATGAAAATATCACATCCTCCCACTGACGCCTCGCTTTGGGGTCTGCTTTACATCCCAGGCCCCTCCACGGCAAATTAAGCGATTGCTCGATCTCGACGGGATTACTGTAACCTTCTCGACTAAATACGGTGTTCTATACGTTTTAGCTAATTAATGTCACCGCCAGGAAGAGGGTAAAAAAAAAAAGACATGAGGTGATTGAAGAAGTTGTTATTGTTTCGGGGAGAGGCAACTTGAACACTACAAAAACTGAAATCTAAGTAAGATGAAATATCTCAAATAAGGGTGATATTTGCTTATTTTCTGTCTGATAAGATTATTCTTCTCACTAAGCAGATTTTATGTTATAGAGTGTTTTACTTGTTTTAAGGGTTTTGGTCCTAAATGATCTCAGTAAGATATTACAGCTTGTTGCTGAGATTTGATGATCTATATTGAGTAAAACATGCTTGAAACTAGAATATCAAGTGTTGCAAAGCTGTGTCATCAACAAGTATAAAACTACTTTTTTAAAGTAATAATTTCTTACTTCAAGCATGAAAAAAAAAATCATAATGCCGAGCGCATATCATTATGTCAAGATAATGGCACTAGCATTTACTTAATTTAAGAATATTGTTCAACATATTAAGCAAAAATGTCTCTTTTTTTTTCTCTATCAAGAAAAGTGCACTTGTTATTAGTGAGAATACACTTATTTTAAGTAGGGATGTCCGATAATGGCTTTTTGCCGATATCCGATATTCCGATATTGTCCAACTTTTTAATTACCGATACCGATATCAACCGATATATACAGTTGTGGAATTAACACATTATTACGCCTACCGTATTTTTCGGAGTATAAGTCGCACCGGAGTATAAGTCGCACCTGCCGAAAATGCATAATAAAAAGGAAAAAAATATATAAGTCGCACTGAAGCCCGGCCAAACTATGAAAAAAACTGCGACTTATAGTCCGAAAAATACGGTAATTTGGACAACCAGGTATGGTGAAGATAAGGTCCTTTTTAAAAAAAAAAAAAAATAAATAAAATAAGATAAATAAATTAAAAATATTTTCTTGAATAAAAAAGAAAGTAAAACAATATAAAAACAGTTACATTGAAACTAGTAATTAATGAAAATGAGTAATATCCGTATCATATCAGATGTGAAGAAGTTGACCCTTCAACAAAACCATACACACATCCGAAAAATAATTTGAAGAAAAAATAGATTTTTAGTAGGGATGTCCGATAATGGCTTTTTGCAGATAACCGATATTCCGATATTGTCCAACTCTTTAATTACCGATACCGATATCAACCGATATATACAGTCGTGGAATTAACACATTATTATGCCTAATTTGGACGACCAGGTATGGTGAAGATAAGGTACTTTTAAAAAAAATTAATAAAATAAGATAAATAAATGAAAAACATTTTCTTGAATAAAAAAGAAAGTAAAACAATATAAAAACAGTTACATTGAAACAAGTAATTAATAAAAATGATTAAAATTAACTGTTAAAGGTTAGTACTATTAGTGGACCAGCAGCACGCACAATCATGTGTGCTTACGGACTGTATCCCTTGTAGACTGTATTGATATATATTGATATATAATGTAGGAACCAGAATATTAATAACAGAAAGAAACAACCCTTTTGTGTGAATGAGTGTGAATGAGTGTAAATGGGGGAGTAAGTTTTTTTTGGGTTGATGCACTTATTGTACGTGTATCTTGTGTTTTTTATGTTGATTTAATAAAAAAAAATAAAAAAATAAAAATAAAACGATAATAAAAAAACGATACCGATAATTTTCGATATTACATTTTAACACATTTATCGGCCGATAATATCGGCAGGTCGATATTATCGGACATCTCTAATTTTAAGGTATTTTTGGGTTCATTGAGGTTAGCTAATTTTACTTGTTTTGGAAAGTCTTGACAAGCCGAATTTTCTTGTTCTATTGGCAGATAATTTTGCTTAGTTCAAATCAAACACCCCTAATGATCTCTGGAAAAACTAAATATCCTTGTCCCCTCCCAATATGGTTTTCGTAAAAAAAGCACCACCTGTACGGCTATACTCGACCTCTTGGAAAAGGTCAATGACTGTATTGAAGAAGGAAAATGCGGTATTGGCATTTTTTTGGATCTATCCAAGGCCTTTGACACAAAAGACTTTGAGATCTTATTGTATAAGCTATATCACTATGGTGTCAGAGGGGTACCTCTCGATTGGTTCCGCTCTTACCTATACGGAAGGCAGCAATGTGTATGCGTCAATGATCACAATTCACCCTGTATGACCATAAATGATGGGGTTCCCCAGGGATCCATCTTTGGGCCTCTCCTTTTTATCCTATACATAAATGATTTTGTAAACTCCTCCGAAACTTTTCATAAAATAATTTTTGCTGACGATACAAATTTGTTTACCTCACACAGGAGCCTACACGATCTACAAGTAACTGTCAATTCAGAGCTTGTGAAAGTGGATTCCTGGTTCAAATGCAATAAGCTCTCACTTAATGTAAATAAAACAAATTTGATTCTATTTCGTTCTAATAAAAACCCGGACAAATACTGAGCACTGCCATATCAACATCAATGGGCAGGAAATACAGAGAGTGTACTCCGCAAAATTCCTGGGGGTCATCATTGACGAATGCCTCAATTTCAAATGTCACATTAGCCATCTGTTAAACAAATTATCCAAATATGTTGGCCTGTTCTTTCACCTTCGTCATTATCTTCCTCTTTATGCTCTACTCACCCTATATAAAACTCTCTTTGAACCACATCTAAACTACTGTAATGTCATCTGGTGTAACACCTTCCCTACCTACCTTCACAAATTAGAATCCATGCAAAAGAAAATCATACGGGCCCTGTCATGGTCCAAGTTTAATGCCCCCACTCGACATCTATTCCATAATTATCATCTCTTAAGACTGACAGAGTTCAATATTTATCAAAATGCTTGTTTAACCTATCAAGTCATTTACAGGCTGAATCTTAGGCTCTGTAGCTTGGTTCCTATCTACCATCCCCAGCATGCCCACAACACTCGTAACTTAGATCTGATATCAGGTAAACATCGTTTACTGGATTGTACCGCTCAAAGTGTTGTATGCAGGGGACCAAAGATTTGGAACCGGCTTAATGAGAGCCTCAAGATGCTGTATCCATTGTCCAACTTCAAAAAAACCCTGAAAACTTACCTATTAACCACCTATATTTAATGCCTCATGTGGGGTAGACTACTGTTGGGTTTTGTATGGTTGAATGAATGTACGTATGTATGTGTATGCTTGCCATAGTACTATTATCTTGTGTTAATCATATAGCGTTGTTTTTTTTGTTTTTTTGTTGTTGTGCTTGCTACCATGTTTCATCATTCCATGTATATACTGTCCTCTGGACCCCCTGTCAAAAGCTTCTTCTAGCTTATTTGGGGGACCCTTTCACGTACCAACATCTTTAAATGATGATATTCACTACTATTATATTATATATTCGCAGCCGAGTGTGAAGCGACTGGGATGAGAATCAGCACCTCCAAGTCCGAGTCCATGGTTCTCGCCCGGAAAAGGGTGGAATGCCATCTTCGGGTTGGGGAGGAGACCCTGACCCAAGTGGAGGAGTTCAAGTACCTCGGAGTCTTGTTCACGAGTGAGGGAAGAGTGGATCGTGAGATCGACAGGCGGATCGGTGCGGCATCTTCAGTAATGCGGACGCTGTATCGATCCGTTGTTGTGAAGAAGGAGCTGAGCCGGAAGGCAAAGCTCTCAATTTACCGGTCGATCTACGTTCCCATCCTCACCTATGGTCATGAGCTTTGGGTTATGACCGAAAGGACAAGATCACGGGTACAAGCGGCCGAAATGAGTTTCCTCCGCCGGGTGGCAGGGCTCTCCCTTAGAGATAGGGTGAGAAGCTCTGTCATCCGGGGGGAGCTCAAAGTAAAGCCGCTGCTCCTCCACATCGAGAGGAGCCAGATGAGGTGGTTCGGGCATCTGGTCAGGATGCCACCCGATCGCATCCCTCGGGAGGTGTTCAGGGCACGTCCGACCGGTAGGAGGCCACGGGGAAGACCCAGGACACGCTGGGAAGACTATGTCTCCCGGCTGGCCTGGGAACGCCTCGGGGTCCCACAGGAAGAGCTGGACGAAGTGGCTGGGGAGAGGGAAGTCTGGGCTTCCCTGCTTAGGCTGCTGCCCCCGCGACCCGACCTCGGATAAGCGGAAGAAGATGGATGGATGGATGGATATTCACTACTATTGTAATTTTTATATGGTATTGTGAATAAACTAAATTTTTGTAAAATGTTTTCTTGTTTTTGAACACTGACTTTTTGCAGTGAAAGCAGCACTTAGATAGATGAGATGAAGGTGCAAGGTAGAGAGGAGGCATTTGGTCCAGAGAAGGGAGGGGAGGCGTGCTCCCGTGAGGTTAATGACGCAGCGCTGCCTCAAGAGGGAGGATGGGATTCTTTGATCAGACTTGTTCCAACAGATTAACTGGGCGAGTTGGCGGGATCAAAGCACACGGCTGATTTACCACGGCGGCGAACGAGGGGCGAGTGGACGCTCGCGATCGGTTAGCGACGTCCGCCTTGAGTGGGCAAACACAAGACATAAGGGGAAAGGAGTTGGAATACAGTGCATTAAAGTTAAAGTACCAATGATTGTCACACACACACTAGGTGTGGCGAAATTATTCTCAGCATTTGACACATCGCCCTTGATCACCCCCTGGGAGGTGAGGGGAGCAGTGAGCAGCAACAGTGGCCGCGCTCGGGAATCATTTTTGGTGATTTAACCCCCAATTCCAACACTTGATGCTGAGTGTCAAGCAGGGAGGTAATGGGTAGGGCTTTGACCACCACACGATTCCATTGTTGGGAGGTGACGATTCGACGCAATGCGGGCATTGGAAACAGGAGTTAAGAACCTTTTGAGAAAGAGTCTTCTTTCCCCATTTTTAACAAATTTACTAAAGGAAAAAAGTTTAAACCAACACAGAAAGTCCAGCATGAGAGTTGTATCAACAGTTTTGAGGAATTCCCTTCAATGAACCGCAGCCGACAGCACTCGTGCAGCCCCAGACTGTGACGCTAGCACAGACCTGTGCAAACTAAAGTTAAAGTTAAAGTTAAAGTACCAATGATTGTCTCACACACACACTAGGTGTGGCGAAATTATTCTCTGCATTTGACCCATCACCCTTGATCACCCCCTGGGAGGTGAGGGGAGCAGTGAGCAGCAGCGGTGGCCACGCCTGGGAATCAATTTTGTTGATTTAACCCCCAATTCCAACCCTTGATGCTGAGTGCCAAGCAGGGAGGTAATGGGTCCCATTTTTATAGTCTTTGGTATGACTTGGCCAGCTTAACGGTTGAAGTTTAGCCACAAGTGTGTATATGTGTGATTTAAAAGACAAGTTCTCATCAAAGTACTTATACCATTTCAAATTCAACCTGATGAGCAGTTCATATATTATTTTTTTAGAGTGTTCAATAGCAATCGTTTACCAGTTGAAAATGACACCACCTTAGGTTTTTTTTGCATTTAGCCGAGTCAGCTGGCACTGAACAACATCAAAAGCTGACTGCAGTTAAGCTGTTCAATCTTATATATTATATATATATTTTTTAGAGATGTCCGATAATGGCTTTTTTGCCGATATCCGATATTCCGATATTGTCCAACTCTTAATTACCGCTTCCGATATCAACCGATACCGATATATACAGTGGTGGAATTAACACATTATTATGCCTAATTTTGTTGTGATGCCCCGCTGGATGCATTAAACAATGTAACAAGGTTTTCCAAAAATAAATCAACTCAAGTTATGGAAAAAAATGCCAACATGGCACTGCCATATTTATTATTGAAGTCACAAAGTGCATTATTTCTTTTTAACATGCCTCAAAACAGCAGCTTGGAATTTGGGACATGAGCATGAGGAGGTTGAGGTGGGCGGGATTGGGGGGGGGGGGGGGGCGGGGGGGGATAGGGTAGCGTCCCGGAAGAGTTAGTGCTGCAAGGGGTTCTGGGTATTTGTTCTGTTGTGTTTATGTTGTGTTACGGTGCGGATGTTCTCCCGAAATGTGCTTGTCATTCTTGTTTGGTGTGGGTTCACAGTGTGGCGCATATTTGTGACAGTGTTACAGTTGTTTATACGGCCACCCTCAGTGTGACCTGTATTGCTGTTGACCAAGTATGCCTTGCATCATGAAAAGCTGCATATATCATGTGACTGGGCAGGCATGCAAAGGCGGTGCCTTTAAGGTCTATTGGCGCTCTGTACCTCTCCCTACGTGCGTGTGCACAATGGTTTTGTAAAAAGTCATCAATTGTACTTTTTGAAACCGATACCGATCATTTCCGATAATACATTTTAAAGCATTTATCGGCCAATAATATCGGCAGTCCGATATTATCGGACATCCCTGGTTCTTGAAATATCGTAATGATTCGTGAAAGTTTATACGGCCACCCTCAGTGTGACCTGTATGGCTGTTGACCAAGTATGCGAAGGATTCGCTTGTATGTGTGTGAAAAGCCGTAGATATTATGTGACTGGGCCGGCACGCCAAGGCAGTGCTTTTAAGGTTTATTGGCGCTTTGTACTTCTCCCTACGTCCGTGTACCACTCCATACAGCGTCGTTTTAAAGTCATAAATTTTACTTTTTGAAACAGATACCGATAATTTCCGATATTACATTTTAAAGCATTTATCAGCCGATAATATCGGCAGTCCGATATTATCGGACATCTCTAATTTTTTCAGATCTTTGAGATAGAAACTGTAGCTATTATGATGTGCTGTGATGCTTTTAAATTACCATAAGTCTTGAACTTGGTTGGAATCTGCGCTCTTACATGATAAATGGGTTATACTGGTATAGCGCTTTTCTACCTTCAAGGTACTCAAAGCGCTTTGACACTATTTCCACATTCACACACTGATGGCGGGAGCTGCCATGCAAGGCGCTAACCACGACCCATCAGGAGCAAGGGTGAGACGCTGGGGATCGAACCAGGAACCCTCAGGTTGCTGGCATGGCCACTCTCCCAACAGCGCCATGCTGTTACCATATACTAGTCACTATGGTAATGTAAGTCACAGCAGCTCAAACCAGGCACCAAGCAGTGTGGGTGGGGAGCGTTTCCACAGAGTGTTGCCAGAGCGGCCGGTCTGAAATGCGAGTGTCAGGGACAGACGCGAAAGGAGATTTTTACAACAAAGTTCTAAAGCTTAGTGGTATATCAGATACATCAGATTGTAGGTGGGTTTATTTTTTACCCTTTGCGTTAATATTTCGTTGTGTTTGTTGCATTTTTGTTGCGTTTCGCTTGATTGTAAATTGACGTTCATATGTTGTCAATATTCAGTGTTTTATCCTTCATAGTTAATATTGTAAATCCCACATTCTTTATGTTCATGTACATTCTCAGTGTCTCATTCAGTAAAAAAAAAAAAAAAAGTTTCATTCCGTTTTTTTCAGGCGGTCTTTCATAACGTTTTTAGCATTCAATCAGACATTATTGTGAGGTTTTGTATTAATGTTCCTAAAAATTAGATATACCGAGTCAAAATAGTTGCCCAGGCCTGCTCTATACATATGACATTCCATTTATTCAGATGTATGCGGGCGTGGACACGGTCGTTTGTACACATGAAAAAGGCCACAAAACAACTGGCTGGCAAGTTAACACGATTAATGGAAGAAGTGGGAAAATGGTTAAAGGGGAACATTATCACCAGACCTATGTAAGCGTCAATATACAGGTAAAAGCCAGTAAATTAGAATATTTTGAAAAACTTGATTTATTTCAGTAATTGCATTCAAAAGGTGTAACTTGTACATTATATTTATTCATTGCACACAGACTGATGCATTCAAATGTTTATTTAATTTAATACATGGCACCCCAAACCATCACTGATGGTGGAAACTTTACACTAGACTTCAGGCAATGTGGATCCTGTGCCTCTCCTGTCTTCCTCCAGACTCTGGGACCTCGATTTCCAAAGGAAATGCAAAATTTGCATGGTTGGGTGATGGTTTGGGGTGCCATGTCATCTGCTGGTGTCGGTCCACTCTGTTTCCTGAGATCCAGGGTCAACGCAGCCGTCTACCAGCAAGTTTTAGAGCACTTCATGCTTCCTGCTGCTGACCTGCTCTATGGAGATGGAGATTTCAAGTTCCAACAGGACTTGGCGCCTGCACACAGCGCAAAATCTACCCGTGCCTGGTTTACGGACCATGGTATTTCTGTTCTAAATTGGCCCGCCAACTCCCCTGACCTTAGCCCCATAGAAAATCTGTGGGGTATTGTGAAAAAGAAGATGCAGAATGCCAGACCCAAAAACGCAGAAGAGTTGAAGGCCACTATCAGAGCAACCTGAGCTCTCATAACACCTGAGCAGTGCCAGAAACTCATCGACTCCATGCCACGCCGCATTAACGCAGTAATTGAGGCAAAAGGAGCTCCAACCAAGTATTGAGTATTGTACATGCTCATATTTTTCATTTTCATACTTTTCAGTTGGCCAACATTTCTAAAAATCCCTTTTTTGTATTAGCCTTAAGTAATATTCTAATTTTGTGACACGGAATTTTGGATTTTCATTTGTTGCCACTTCAAATCATCAAAATTAAATGAAATAAACATTTGAATGCATCAGTCTGTGTGCAATGAATAAATATAATGTACAAGTTACACCTTTTGAATGCAATTACTGAAATAAATCAAGTTTTTCAAAATATTCTAATTTACTGGCTTTTACCTGTATACCTTGATGTTGCAGAAAAAAGACCATATTTTTTTTAACCGATTTCCGAACTCTAAATGGGTGAATTTTGGCGAATTAAACGCCTTTCTAATATTCGCTCTCGGAGCGATGACGTCACTACGTGACGTCAGATCGGGAAGCAATCCGCCATTTTCTCAACCACCGAGTCAAATCAGCTCTGTTATTTTCCGTTTTTTTCGACTGTTTTCCGTACCTTGGAGACATCATACCTCGTTGGTGTGTTGTCGGAGGGTGTAACAACACGAACAGGGACGTATTCAAGTTGCACCAGTGGCCCAAAGATGCGAAAGTGGCAAGAAATTGGACGTTTGTTCCGCACACTTTACCGACGAAAGCTATGCTACGACAGAGATGGCAAGAATGTGTGGATATCCTGCGACACTCAAAGCAGATGCATTTCCAACGATAAAGTCAAAGAAATCTGCCGCCAGACCCCCATTGAATCTGCCGGAGTGTGTGAGCAATTCAGGGACAAAGGACCTCGGTAGCACGGCAAGCAATGGCGGCAGTTTGTTCCCGCAGACGAGCGAGCTAAACCCCCTGGATGTCTTGGCTCACACCGTCCCTTATGCCACCGAAGATGATCAAGAGAAGAATATCGACCCTAGCTTCCCTGGCCTGCTGACATCAACTCCAAAACTGGACAGATGAGCTTTCAGGAAAAGAGCGCGGATGAGGGTATGTCTACAGAATATATTAATTGATGAAAATTGGGCTGTCTGCACTCTCAAAGTGCATGTTGTTGCCAAATGTATTTCATATGCTGTAAACCTAGTTCATAATTGTTAGTTTCCTTTAATGCCAAACAAACACATACCAATCGTTGGTTAGAAGGCGATCGCCGAATTCGTCCTCGCTTTCTCCCGTGTCGCTGGCTGTCATGTCGTTTTTGTCGGTTTCGCTTGCATACGGTTCAAACCGATATGGCTCAATAGCTTCAGTTTCTTCTTCAATTTCATTTTCGCTACCTGCCTCCACACTACAACCATCCGTTTCAGTACATGCGTAATCTGTTGAATCGCTTAAGCCGCTGAAATCCGAGTTTGAATCCGAGCTAATGTCGCTATAGCTTGCTGTTCTATGCGCCATGTTTGTTTGTGTTGGCTTCACTATGTGACGTCACAGGAAAATGGACGGGTGTATATAACGATGGTTAAAATCAGGCACTTTGAAGCTTTTTTTTTTTTAGGGATATTGCGTGATGGGTAAAATTTTGAAAAAAACTTCGAAAAATATAATAAGCCACTGGGAACTGATTTTTAATGGTTTTAACCATTCTGAAATTGTGATAATGTTCCCCTTTAAACAAATTTTACCTCACCCTAAACTCCAAGAAAACTGCGATAATGTATTTTTCCTTCGAACCAAAACACATAAATTAACCTAATGTAGCAGTTAACGCAACACATATTGATAATGTTTTTTTTGTGTTTTTTTTTTTTAATCCTGGTGTTATTTTGGTACTGGTACCAAAATGTATTTCGATACTTTTCGGTACTTTGATACTTTTCTAAATAAAGGGCACCACAAAAGAATTGCGTTATTTGCTTCATTTTAACACAAAATCTTACGGTACATTAAACACATGTTTCTTAAATAAAATAGTGAACATACTAGACAACTTGTCTTTTAGTAGTAAGTAAACAAACAAAGGCTCCTAATTTAGTCTGCTGACATATGCAGTAACATATTGTGGCATTTTCCATTCTTTTAATTTGTCAAAATTACAAAGGACAAGTGGTAGAAAATGGATTATTAACCTGCGTGCTCGTTTACTGTTAATATCTGTATTTCTCTTTTAACATGTTCTAGCTACACTTCTGTTAAAATGTAATAATCACTTATTTGTCTGTTTAGATACTTTACATTAGTTTTGGATGATACCACAAATTTGGGTATCAATCCGATACCAAGTAGTTACAGGATCATACATTGGTCATATTCAAAGTCCTCGTGTGTACTGGGATATATTTCCCGAGTTTATAAACATAATATAAATTTTTTTTTTAAACGAAAGAAGGTTTTGTGATGCTAAAATATATTAATATAATCATAGTAATATCGACTATATAAAGTACTATCTATCTATTGTTGCGTTTTGGACCAGTTGTTCCTCCCAGGGAATTCAAGTCACAAGTCGCTCCCAAGCTCTTTACGACACTTAAAGCTGAGTAGAAAAACCACCAGAGACAGAATAGGTATTTTGTAATATATTTGCAAAGCTTTGCATATACATTGAGACCAGTCCAGCATAGAACATTCAATTGCGTCGCCAAGATGGTCTGCCCCCCCCGAAAAACCCTCTCCCCTCTTAAGTCCCTGGCAGTCATGTCTCTCGAGCCAAAACAAATGCCCATTATCTCTCTTTCTAACATTCCTCATTCAAGGTTAAGCACACAGTTTTGCAGACAAGACAAAAGACCACAATTGGAAGAAAAACACTAGCTGTTTTGTAATATGATTATGAAATAAAAAGAAGTAACACTTAAATTCGGATATATGTAAATATCTGCCTCCGAAACTATCTATCTATCTAAATACGCTCCTGTACTTGGTATCATTACAGTGGATGTCATGGCATTTGTTTACATTGTGACGCGGGTGAGCTACGGTGTGTAGTGAAGCATGTTTAGCTATTCCTCGTCCTGCAGGGATGATACTTGTAAGAACTTACTTTATTCGTCGCCATGGAGGCGAGGATTAGTGATTTAGAAGTAGCTAAAACACTGCAGACTTCGGAGGGACTTTTGCCGCTAGCTAGCTAGCCATGTCTTAAAACACCTCTCCCTGAGGGCGTTTCAGTGTTAACTTCACCTTTATCGTTAGTTTTTAAGCTAAAATGCATCCGTTCTCCCTTTTCTGTCCACACACTGTGTCTGTTTGTAAGTACTCTGTGATTGTGCGCTGCCGAACATGCTCCTCTGCTCGTAAACCAGCAATGACCATTACTTTTTAGAGGCGGTATAGTACCAAATATGATTCGCGGTACTATACTAATACCGGTATACCATACAACCAATACTACTTGGTGTTACATTAGATCCCTGTTAAGTAAACAATTGTATGTTCACAGTGACCTTTTTGGGATTTCAGCAACACCATAACTCAAACCTTAGTAAAAATAGTAATAGTAAACATAGTAAAAATATCCAAAAGGAAAGGCAACATTTTATTATAATTGAAATAATTTATAATGTACTTTATTGTTATTATAATAACAATGTCATTTTTCATGTGTCATTCGTCACCATTGTTCTTCTTCTATTTGTCTTTCCTGCGGTGAATGGATTTGTCCTGACAAAACCACACATTAAAGTACAATAATAATAGTTTTAATTTCAACGCTTCAGCTGCTGTGTACCAACTGAGTCATTCTTGTTTTACGAGGCACTCTCGAACTGAAACACGTTTTTCTCCCCGCTTTCATGCTTGAGTAGACTTTACGAGTAAAGCTTCAGGTGTTATGGAGGAACGTAAGCACATAACTTGTATCCTTTAATAGTCCATACTACCCGCCGAGAAAAAAAAAAAAAAAAATACACAAAATCCCACGGCAATGTTTCCCCTAAGTGCCCTCTTAAATTCCAATAATTTCTACATCTTCGTGTCCTACATTTAACCTCCCAGGAAGAAGGTAGCACGAGTGCTTCTCATTGCTGATTACCGCTGAGCACCAAAGGGGAGAACATTGCAGATGTCTTCATCACTCTCCTCCTTATTCTACTTTTACTCTTCATCACATCACACTTTAGTCAGCCATGGAGTTCAGCATCATTTTTCATCTTGACCTTTTTTTTTTTTTTTTTTTTACAAATCTCCGCTCTACAGTGTGGGCCAATACATTATTGATTTTAGTCAATGGCTGTTCCATATTAATAATAACGTCAGAACAGCTAACACCCAACAAGGTCATTACTTAAAGGATGAATTATTCAATGCAGGATTCCATAATAGAGCTAATAACTGACAGTATCTGTAAATGTTTATATATCACTTACTTATATATATATATATATATATATATATATATATATATATACATATATATATATATATATTTTTTTTTATTATTATTATTTTTTTAAATAGACAGTGCTGCTAAAATCTAAAAATCTGAAATAAAATTTAACAATAACAATACTATTGAACATAATGATAGAGATAACAGTTTTACACATTTCCCAATATTTTTCTTTGCATTGAGTGATGCAAATAAATATAACAAAATGTAGCCATAAAACAATAACAAGAAGTTTAATAATACTACGACTACAATATTAATAATAATATTAATAATACAATATTTTTACAATATTGTATTTATTTTTAAAATTAAATATGGTAACACTTTACAAAATTATAATAATAATAATAATTCTTACATTATTTAATTTTCTCAGTATTGTTGATGATAGTAAATCAATTCAAATTAGGGATGTCCCATAATATCGGCCGACATTATCGGCCGATAAATGCGTTAAAATGTAATATCGGAAATGAACGGTATCGTTTGTTTTTTTATCGGCATCGTTTTTTTTGTTGTTTTTTTTAATGTTAAATCAACATAAAAAACACGAGATACACTTACAATTAGTGCACCAACCCAAAAAAAAAAACCTCCCCCATTTACACTCATTCACACTCTTTCATATATTGTTTTACTTTATTTTTTATTCAAGAAAATGTTTTTAATTTATTTATCTTATTTTATTATTATTTTTTAAAAAGTACCTTATCTTCACCATACCTGGTTGTCCAAATTAGGCATAATAATATGTGTTAATTCCACGACTGCATATATCTGTTGATTTCGGTATCGGTTGATATCGGTATTGGTGATTAAAGAGTTGGACAATATCGGAATATCGGATATCAGCAAAAAGCCATTATCGAACATCCCTAATTAAAATCGAGTGAAATAACTACTATTATTAATAATTAATAAATATTGATCAATAAATAATCTTACAGTATTTAATTTAATATTTTTTTTCCATGCTTTCTAACACGACAAAATTGAACATAAATTGAAAACAATAATAAGGATTTTATTATCTCCTTAATTTTTGCACGGTGCTTCGTGTTGCTACTAAATATGATCGGATGTAGCAAAATATCACTATGACAACAACTACTACTCTAATATATTAATAGTATTAATATAATTTTTTAATAACATTTTCTGTTTTTTTTTTTAATTATGTGAGCTTCTATTGAATATATACTCAAATCTAGCAAAATAATAATCTTGACATTTAATATTTTTTATGTTGCCGGCCTTAAACAATTCAAGTGTAGTTAAAGAACATTACTACTACTAATAATTATTATTATTAATAACTAATTAACCCAGGGGGTGATCAACGGTGATGGGTCAAATGCAGAGAATAATTTCGCCACACCTAGTGTGTGTGTGACAATCATTGGTACTTTAACTTTACCTTAATAAATAAATAATGTTAAAGTTTTGTATTCTATTTAAACTTTTTAAATTATTTTTAAACATGATACAATCGAACATATAATTAAAAACAAAAATGATAATACTTTTATTTTTTCCTTAATTTCTGCATCGAGGCATAGTGTTGCAACTAAATATGATCAAATCTAGCAAAATAACTAAAGTACTTCTACTATTGATAGTTACCGTATTTACTTTTTTTTTTTAAGTCGCATTTAGCCATGATTCTGCCACTAAGCATGATGAAATGTAACGTACGAAATAGATGTATAGGAATACAACTGCTTTGAGGATATACAGTACAGGCCAAAAGATTGTACACACCTTCGTCATTCAATGTGTTTTCTTTATTTTCATGACTATTTACATTGTAGATTGTCACTGTAGGCATCAAAACTGTGAATGAACACATGTGGAGTGAATTGAAAACATGTTTTATATTCTAGTTTCTTCAAAATAGCCACCCTTTGCTCTGATTACTGTTTTGCACACTCTTGGCATTCTCTCGATGAGGTAGTCACCTGAAATGGTTTTCACTTCACAGGTGGAAGAATCATGGCTAAATGCAACTTAAAAAAAAAGAAGTAAATACAGTAACTATCAATACTAGAAGTAGTTTTGTTATTTTGCTAGATTTGATCATATTTAGTTGCAGTTAATAATGAAAAAAACAAAAATGTAATTTTTGTTTATACGTATATGTTCGATTGTATCATGTTTAAAAATAATGAAAACAAGTTTAAATAAAATACAAAACTTAAAAACGATTTATTTATAATTAGTTATTATTAGGGATGTCCGATAATGGCTTTTTGCCGATATTTGATATTCCGATATTGTCCAACTCTTTAATTACCGATACCGATATCAACCGATACCAATATCAACCGATATATACAGTCGTGGAATTAACACATTATTATGCCTAATTTGGACAACCAGGTATGGTGAAGATAAGGTACTTTTAAAAAAAAATCAATACATTAAAATAAGATAAATTAAAAACATTTTCTTGAATAAAAAAGAAAGTAAAGCAATATAAAAACAGTTACATAGAAACTAGTAATTAATGAAAATTAGTAAAATTAACTGTTAAAGGTTAGTACTATTAGTGGACCAGCAGCACGCACAATCATGTGTGCTTACGGACTGTATCCCTTGCAGATTGTATTGATATATATTGATATATAATGTAGGAACCAGAATATTAATAACAGAAAGAAACAACCCTTTTGTGTGAATGAGTGTGAATGAGTGTAAATGGGGGAGGGAGGTTTTTTTGGGTTGGTACACTAATTGTAAGTGTATCTTGTGTTTATGTTGATTTAATAAAAAAAAATTAAAAAAAATTAAAAAAATTAAAAAAAACGATACCAATAATAAAAAAAAACAATACCGATAATTTCCAATATTACATTTTAACGCATTTATCGACATCTCTAGTTTTTATTAATAATTATTATTAGTCGTAATGTTCTTTCACTAGACTTGAATTTGTTTAAGCCCGGCAACAAAAAAATAAATAAATACAAATTATTTTGCAAAATTTTAGTATATATTCAATAGAAGCTCAAGTAATTAAAAAAAAAACTGCAAATGTAATATAATTGTTTATGTTAATATTATTCTGAGTAGTAGTAGTGTTATTTTGATGGATTCGATCATATTTAGTAGCAACACGAAGCACGGTGCAAAAATGAGGGCGAAAATACAATTGTTTTTATTATCATTATTGTTTTCAATCTTATGTTCAATTTTGTCGTGTTAGAAATCATGGAAAAAAAATATAAAATCAAACACCGTAAGACTATTTATTGATCAATATTTATTGAAGTACATAACTCCACATGTGTTCATTCATAGTTGTGATGCCTTCAGTGACAATCTACAAGGTAAATAGTCATGAAAAGAAAGAAAAGGCATTGAATGAGGAGAAGGTGTGTCCAAACTTTAGGCCTGTACTGTACATTCCCAGAAGTTACAGATAAAAATGAGAAAAATAATAACTGGGGTTGATAATTAGTCAATCACAGCATATCATAGCAATCCCTTAATGTAAGATTATTTATTTTTTTTGTCTATAAAAAATACAGTCATGTGTGCTTACGGACTGTATCCCTGCAGACTGTATTGATATATATTGATATATAAAGTAGGAACCAGAAATATTAATAACAGAAAGAAACAACCCTTTTGTGTGAATGAGTATAAATGGGGGAGGGAGGTTTTTTGGGTTGGTGCACTAATTAGGGACCGCAATGTCCCTTTGGGACAGAGGACCCTATTGTATTTGTAAGGTTTTATTATTATTATTCCGCCGCCTCTTTGAGCTGTAATTTGACCCCCTTAACATGCTTCACAACTCACCAAATTTGACACATACATCAGGACTGGCAAAAATTGCCATCTAATCAAAAAACAAACTTTAAAGCTCAAAATTGCACTCCAGCGCCCCCTAGGAAAAAAACAGACAAAACTGCCTGTAACTTCCAGTACGAATGTCGTAAAGACATGAAACAAAAACCTCTATGTAGGTCTCACTTAGACCTAGATTTCATACATCACCAAAACAGGAAGTTTGCAAATCCCCTTTCAAAACAAAAGTTTTGTAAAAACAGTCACCTTGCCTCTTTTAGCTGTAATTTGACCCCCTTAACATACTTCAAAACTCACCAAACTGGACACACACATCGGGACTGGCGAAAATTGCGATCTAATAAAAAAAGCAAACCCCAAAACTCAAAATTGCGCTCTAGCGCCCCCCTAGGAATAAATCACAGACAAAACTGCTCCTAGGAAGAAAACACAGACAAAACTGCCTGTAACTTCCAGTAGGAATGTCGTAGAGACATGAAACAAAAACCTCTATGTAGGTCTCACTTAGACCTAGATTTCATACATCAACTTTATTCAGCAAAAATCAACAGGAAGTTTGCAAATCCCCCTTCAAAACAAAAGTTTTGTAAAAACAGTCACCTTTGCCTCTTTTAGCTGTAATTTGACCCCCTTAACATACTTCAAAACTCACCAAACTGGACACACACATCAGGACTGGCGAAAATTGCGATCTAATAAAAAAAGCAAACCCCAAAACTCAAAATTGCGCTCTAGCGCCCCCCTAGGAATAAATCACAGACAAAACTGCTCCTAGGAAGAAAAAACAGACAAAACAGCCTGCAACTTCCAGTAAGAATGTCGTAGAGACATGAAACAAAAACCTCTATGTAGGTCTCACTTAGACCTAGATTTCATACATCAACTTTCTTCAGCAAAAATCAACAGGAAGTTTGCAAATCCCCCTTAAAAAAAAAAGTTTTGTAAAAACAGTCACCTTTGCCTCTTTGAGCTGTAATTTGACCCCCTTAACATGCTTCAAAACTCACCAAATTTGACACATACATCAGGACTGGCAAACATTGTCATCTAATCAAAAAACAAACTTTAAAGCTCAAAATTGCGCTCTAGCGCCCCCTAGGAAGAAAACAGACAAAATTGCCTGTAACTTCCAGTACGAATGTCGTAGAGACATGAAACAAAAACTCTATGTAGGTCTCACTTAGACCTAGATTTCATACATCAACTTTCTTCAGCAAAAATCAACAGGAAGTTTGCAAATCCCCCTTAAAAACAAAAGTTTTGTAAAAACAGTCACCTTTGCCTCTTTGAGCTGTAATTTGACCCCCTTAACATGCTTCAAAACTCACCAAATTTGACACATACATCAGGACTGGCAAAAATTGCCATCTAATCAAAAAACAAACTTTAAAGCTCAAAATTGCACTCCAGCGCCCCCTAGGAAGAAAACAGACAAAACTGCCTGTAACTTCCAGTACGAATGTTGTAGAGACATGAAACAAAAACCTCTATGTAGGTCTCACTTAGACCTAGATTTCATACATCAACTTTCTTCAGCAAAAATCAACAGGAAGTTTGCAAATCCCCCTTAAAAACAAAAGTTTTGTAAAAACAGTCACCTTTGCCTCTTTGAGCTGTAATTTGACCCCCTTAACATACTTCAAAACTCACCAAACTGGACACATACATCAGGACTGGCAAAAATTGCCATCTAATCAAAAAACAAACTTTAAAGCTCAAAATTGCACTCCAGCGCCCCCTAGGAAGAAAACAGACAAAACTGCCTGTAACTTCCAGTACGAATGTTGTAGAGACATGAAACAAAAACCTCTATGTAGGTCTCACTTAGACCTAGATTTCATACATCAACTTTCTTCAGCAAAAATCAACAGGAAGTTTGCAAATCCCCCTTAAAAACAAAAGTTTTGTAAAAACAGGCACCTTTGCCTCTTTTAGCTGTAATTTGACCCCCTTAACATACTTCAAAACTCACCAAACTGGACACACACATCAGGACTGGCGAAAATTGCGATCTAATAAAAAAAGCAAACCCCAAAACTCAAAATTGCGCTCTAACGCCCCCCTAGGAATAAATCACAGACAAAACTGCTCCTAGGAAGAAAACACAGACAAAACGGCCTGTAACTTCCAGTAAGAATGTTGTAGAGACATGAAACAAAAACCTCTATGTAGGTCTCACTTAGACCTAGATTTCATACATCAACTTTCTTCAGCAAAAATCAACAGGAAGTTTGCAAATCCCCCTTCAAAACAAAAGTTTTGTAAAAACAGTCACCTTTGCCTCTTTTAGCTGTAATTTGACCCCCTTAACATACTTCAAAACTCACCAAACTGGACACACACATCAGGACTGGCGAAAATTGCGATCTAATAAAAAAAGCAAACCCCAAAACTCAAAATTGCGCTCTAGCGCCCCCCTAGGAATAAATCACAGACAAAACTGCTCCTAGGAAGAAAACACAGACAAAACCGCCTGTAACTTCCAGTACAAATGTCGTAGAGACATGAAACAAAAACCTCTATGTAGGTCTCACTTAGACCTAGATTTCATACATCAACTTTCTTCAGCAAAAATCAACAGGAAGTTTGCAAATACCCCTTCAAAACAAAAGTTTTGTAAAAACAGTCACCTTTGCCTCTTTTAGCTGTAATTTGACCCCCTTAACATACTTCAAAACTCACCAAACTGGACACACACATCAGGACTGGCAAAAATTGCGATCTAATAAAAAAAGCAAACCCCAAAACTCAAAATTGCGCTCTAGCGCCCCCCTAGGAATAAATCACAGACAAAACTGCTCCTAGGAAGAAAACACAGACAAAACTGCCTGTAACTTCCAGTAAGAATGTTGTAGAGACATGAAACAAAAACCTCTATGTAGGTCTCACTTAGACCTACATTTCATACATCAACTTTCTTCAGCAAAAATCAACAGGAAGTTTGCAAATCCCCCTTAAAAACAAAAGTTTTGTAAAAACAGTCACCTTTGCCTCTTTGAGCTGTAATTTGACCCCCTTAACATGCTTCAAAACTCACCAAATTTGACACATACATCAGGACTGGCAAAAATTGCCATCTAATCAAAAAACAAACTTTAAAGCTCAAAATTGCACTCCAGCGCCCCCTAGGAAGAAAACAGACACAACTGCCTGTAACTTCCAGTACGAATGTCGTAGAGACATGAAACAAAAACCTCTATGTAGGTCTCACTTAGACCTACATTTCATACATCAACTTTCTTCAGCAAAAATCAACAGGAAGTTTGCAAATCCCCCTTCAAAACAAAAGTTTTGTAAAAACAGTCACCTTTGCCTCTTTTAGCTGTAATTTGACCCCCTTAACATACTTAAAAACTCACCAAACTGGACACACACATCAGGACTGGCGAAAATTGCGATCTAATAAAAAAAGCAAACCCCAAAACTCAAAATTGCGCTCTAGCGCCCCCCTAGGAATAAATCACAGACAAAAAATGCTCCTAGGAAGAAAACACAGACAAAACTGCATGTAACTTCCAGTAAGAATGTTGTAGAGACATGAAACAAAAACCTCTATGTAGGTCTCACTTAGACCTACATTTCATACATCAACTCTCTTCAGCAAAAATCAACAGGAAGTTTGCAAATCCCCCTTAAAAACAAAAGTTTTGTAAAAACAGGCACCTTTGCCTCTTTTAGCTGTAATTTGACCCCCTTAACATACTTCAAAACTCACCAAACTGGACACACACATCAGGACTGGCGAAAATCGCGATCTAATAAAAAATGCAAACCCCAAAACTCAAAATTGCGCTCTGGCGCCCCCCTAGGAATAAATCACAGACAAAACTGCTCCTAGGAAGGAAAAACAGACAAAACAGCCTGCAACTTCCAGTAAGAATGTTGTAGAGACATGAAACAAAAACCTCTCTGTAGGTCTCACTTAGACCTAGATTTCATACATCAACTTTCTTCAGCAAAAATCAACAGGAAGTTTGCAAATCCCCCTTCAAACAAAAGTTTTGTAAAAACAGTCACCTTTGCCTCTTTTAGCTGTAATTTGACCCCCTTAACATACTTCAAAACTCACCAAACTGGACACACACACATCAGGACTGGCGAAAATTGCGATCTAATAAAAAAAGCAAACCCCAAAACTCAAAATTGCGCTCTAGCGCCCCCCTAGGAATAAATCACAGACAAAACTGCTCCTAGGAAGAAAACACAGACAAAACTGCCTGTAACTTCCAGTACGAATGTCGTAGAGACATGAAACAAAAACCTCTATGTAGGTCTCACTTAGACCTAGATTTCATACATCAATTTTCTTCAGCAAAAATCAACAGGAAGTTTGCAAATCCCCCTTAAAAAAAAAAGTTTTGTAAAAACAGTCACCTTTGCCTCTTTGAGCTGTAATTTGACCCCCTTAACATGCTTCAAAACTCACCAAACTGAACACACACATCAGGACTGGCGAAAATTGCGATCTAATAAAAAAAGCAAACCCCAAAACTCAAAATTGCGCTCTAACGCCCCCCTAGGAATAAATCACAGACAAAACTGCTCCTAGGAAGAAAACACAGACAAAACTGCCTGTAACTTCCAGTAGGAATGTCGTAGAGACATGAAACAAAAACCTCTATGTAGGTCTCACTTAGACCTAGATTTCATACATCAACTTTATTCAGCAAAAATCAACAGGAAGTTTGCAAATACCCCTTCAAAACAAAAGTTTTGTAAAAACAGTCACCTTTGCCTCTTTTAGCTGTAATTTGACCCCCTTAACATACTTCAAAACTCACCAAACTGGACACACACATCAGGACTGGCATTAGAATCAGAATCAGAATCAGAATCAGCTTTATTGTCATTACGCAAGGTAACGAGATTGAGGCCATTCCATACAGTGCGATGTGTGCATGCTAGAAAAACAATGTGCAAATATATAAAAATATAAAAAATGTAGAAGTGCAATGAATATGGTGTGAAATGAATATATACATGAAAAAAAAATTAATTGCGATCTAATAAAAAAAGCAAACCCCAAAACTCAAAATTACGCTCTAGCGCCCCCCTAGGAATAAATCACAGACAAAACTGCTCCTAGGAAGAAAACACAGACAAAACTGCCTGTAACTTCCAGTAGGAATGTCGTAGAGACATGAACCTCTATGTAGGTCTCACTTAGACCTACATTTCATAAATTGACAACCCCCAGCAAAAATCAACAGGAAGTTTGCAATTCCCCCTTCAAAGCAAAAGTTTTGTAAAAACCGGTCACCTTTTTTCAAACATTATCTCCTCTGAGCGCGTTTGTCGTGTCGGCTTCAAACCAGCACAGGAGAGAGATTGAACCCTTCTGATTAAAAGTTGACAAAAGAGTTTTAATTACTGCTCCGGTTTGGATTTTATGTGCCGTCAAAGTCGGTCCCGTCCATCGCTGCTTGCAGCTTTAATTGTAAGTGTATCTTATGTTTTTTATGTTGATTTAATAAAAATATTTTATTTTTTTATTTTTTTTAAATTATTTTTTTATTTTTTTTTATTTCTTGTGCGGCCCGTTACCAATTGGTTGGGGACCACTGGTGTAGATGACTTTCAAGCAATATAATTAGATGTCATTTTCCCCAGAGGGAACAACAAAAATGACTTTGATCTGTCCCAGGGTCAAACTGTTGCTGTCATTAAACATTTACAAGGCTCCGCTGTAAAGATAACATGAATAAACGTTACCTTTTCATGCTCGGCTCTCAGCGCCGACACGATTTCGGATGTTTTGGTGTCAGACAGGTGTTGCAACATTACCTCACGCTGTCGTCTAGATAATGGATGAGGCGAGAAGTTTTGTTGTTGTTTTTTTTTCTCCCCCCCCCAAGAAGCTGCCATAATTACTGCTCTCGGGCGAGCGTTCAGAGTTGAGAGAATTAGCGAGACTCACCCTTGTTTAACGCCTCGGTTCTTGCTCACGTCGATGGTGGTGATGGAATGCTTGGCGCCCGACAGGACCTCCCACTCCACCTTCCACTGGGCGTTCTTCGACTTGGTCTGGATCAGGTTCACCCCTTTCTTGGCCTTCACCCTGCAAGAGAAAGACGGGTCAATTTTATTGCAGGAAATGATTTATGTCCGGGGTCGGAGGTGTGCGGCCTCTCCGTGTGTGGGCGGGTCGCCACCCCCTCTTCCCCCGCGCATTGCGTCACGGCGAAAGCAATTCCGCAGATGAATCAATAAGTGAGATGAATGGAGATGGCAGCCGGGAGATAAATAAGAGCAGAAGGCTCGGACTCGCCCGGGTCAGAGTGGGTGGAATCAAATCTACAAAGCTCGCTTCTCGTCTCCGCCGGCCCTTTTACAGGATGTTGTTATCAAGCACTGACTCCTGGACGTCACCAAAGTACATTCCTAGGCAGGCCCGGCCCTAACCAATCTGGCGCCCTAGGCAAGATTTTAGGTGGCGCCCCCCCACATCGGCAGTGAAGTGTATATACTCACAAGAACCCGAATAGCTTTGTCTTTGACCTTTTTTTTTTTTACTTACAACTATACCTAATATATAAAGGGGTGGAAAAGTGACTATTACCTGCAGGGCAAACATTAGCTAACCAGAAGGCAATAACAATGTAAACAAAAAACACCTGCTTAAAAGATCTAATACAAACATTTATATGCACGTACAACACTTAGAACTTTTAGCATATCAGTATGTGGAATTAAATGATGGAATGGATCAAGTAAAAAAGTTAAAAATTGTACTGATATGATCCAGTTTAAGAGGTTGTTCAAAATAATAGTGCTTACAGAGTACAAAGAAGAAGAATTATGAGAAATACTTTCAACCTTATTGAAAATAAGATATTCTTCATCTCAGTATGTTAATAATGACTGAATTAATTAATTAATTACATAGTACAAAACTGTTGTATACTAACTCATAGATGTTATTTTATTATATAAAAAGGTCAGTAAATTATTCTATATATTTGTAAACGCTTTGAAGTGGGAAAGAGGTAGGATTAAATAAGCTTTGCTTCTTCCTACTCCTTTTCGGGCATGATGTAAAATGAAATGATATGAAATTGTGTGATGTATTATGATGTAAGTGTGTTCATGTTCGAAATAAACTAAAGAAAGAAAGAAATGTCCCTGAGGAATGTAAAGTGGGAGTACTGTAATTACCTAACGTTACATTATTATTTTCCATAACAATTTAGCCCCCTCCACAATATTAACCCGACGTTAAAACACAACTATTAGCAATTGCCGAATCATGTAACATTAGCTTAATGCTAAAAAGCCAGGTTACTATCACATTCTGTAACAGACAAATAATTTCATGTAGGCTAACGTTACCTACCTGCTACCTCTGTCTTTTCTCGTTTCTACTCCTCTTCTTTTCTCTTTTTTCTTCCCTGGGCACCTGACAGTTTTGGCATCTTGTGTTGATTTTTTGATGTGGGGACGTCCAAAAAGAGTCACGATACGGGAAGGGAGGGGGCGGAACCGTGCGGGGGAGGAGGGGGGGGGGGGGGGGGGGGGGGGGCGTAATGTTGTAACAAATAATATTTCTATTAAATAGGCTTTACTTTGCATTTTAATTAACATGGGATTATTAGAAATGATAGTACCAACTTATTTTTTATTTTATTTTTTTCTCCCAACATTTGTGGCACTGGCATGGCGCCCCCTGATGGACGGCGCCCTTAGCATTTGCCTATACGGCCTATGCCACGGGCCGGCCCTGTTCCTAGGTCATGTTTAATTAGCCCCATTGGAACCTACATGCTTATTATTCTGCACGTTTACTCACGTTTATCAGGGCCTTAAAGGGGAACTGCACTTTTTTGGGGAATTTTGCATATCTTTCACAATCATTATGAGAGACAAAAAAAAACTTTTTTAAAGATAATTAAAAAAAAAAACACTCAACGTTTTATATACACACTCCAAGTATATACAGTTGTGGTCATTACAGAACTTTCCTCCAGAAGGTCTTATCTTTGTCCATGTGATGTCAGATGAAACAAAAATGGAGCTGTTTTGGCCACAATACCCAGCAATATGTTTGGAGGAGAAAAGGTGAGGCCTTTAATCCCAGGAACACCACACCTACCGTCAAGCGTGGTGGTGGTAGTATTATGCTCTGGGCCTGTTTTGTTGCCAATGGTGCTTTACAGAGAGTAAATGGGTCAATGAAAAAGGAGGATTACCTCCAAATTCTTCAGGACAACCTAAAATCACCCGCCCGGAGGTTGGGTCTTGGGCGCAGTTGGGTGTTCCAACAGGACAATGACCCCAAACATACGTCAAAAGTGGTAAAGGACTGGCTAAATCAGGCTTGAATTAAGGTTTTAGAATGTTTTTAGAATGAGTTTTCACCTACTCAGTGGCCTAGTGGTTAGAGTGTCCGCCCTGAGATCGGTAGGTTGGGAGTTCAAACCCCGGCCGAGTCATACCAAAGACTATAAAAAAAATGGGACCCATTACCTCCCTGCTTGGCACTCAGCATCAAGGGTTGGAATTGGGGGTTGAATCACCAAAATGATTCCCGGGCGCGGCCACCGCTGCTGCCCACTGCTCCCCTCACCTCCCAGGGGGTGATCAAGGGTGATGGGTCAAATGCAGAGAATAATCTCGCCACACCTAGTGTGTGTGTGACAATCATTGGTACTTTAACTTTAACTTTAAGAATGGCCTTCCCAAAGTGTGGACAATGCTGAAGAAACAAGTCCATGTCAGAACACCAACGAATTTAGCTGAACTGAATTTTGTCAAGAAGAGTAGTCAAAAATTCAAGCAGAAGCTTGTGGATGGCTACCAAAAGCGCCTTATTGCAGTGAAACTTGCCAAGGGACATGTAACCAAATATTAACATTGCTGTATGTATACTTTTGGCCCAGCACATTTGGTCACATTTTCAGTAGACTCATAATAAATTCATAAAAGAACCAAACTTCATGAATGTTTTTTTTTGTGACCAACAAGTATGTGCTCCAATCATCCATCCATCCATCCATTTTCTACCGCTTATCCCTTTCGGGATCACAAGGGGTGCTGGAGCCTATCTCAGCTGCATTCGGGCGGAAGGCGGTGTACACCCTGGACAAGTCGCCACCTCATCACAGGGCCAACACAGATAGACAGACAACATTCACACTCACATTCACACACTAGGGCCAATTTTAGTGTTGCCAATCAACCTATCCCCAGGTGCATGTCTTTGGAGGTGGGAGGAAGCCGGAGTACCCGGAGGGAACCCACGCAGTCACGGGGAGAACATGCAAACTCCACACGGAAGGATCCCGAGCCTGGGATTTAATTCAGGATCTTCGTATTGTGAGGCACATGCACTAACCCCTGTTCCACCATGCTGCCATATAAAACAAAATAAAAATTAGAGATGTCCGATATTATTGATTAAATGCGTTAAAATGTAATATCGGAAATTATCGGCATCGTTTTTTTTTTTTATTATCGGTATGGTTTTTTTTAAATTGTTTTAATTTATTAAATCAACATAAAAAACACAAGATACACTTACAATTAGTGCACCAACCCAAAAAACCTTCCTCCCCCATTTACACTCATTCACACAAAAGGGTTATTTCTTTCTGTTATTAATATTCTGGTTCCTACATTATATATCAATATATATCAATACAGTCTGCAAGGGATACAGTCCGTAAGCACACATGATTGGTCCACTAATAGTACTAACCTTTAACAGTTAATTTTACAAATTTTCATTAATTACTAGTTTCAATGTAACTGTTTTTATATTGTTTTACTTTCTTTTTAATTCAAGAAAATGTTTTTAATTTGTTTATATTATTTTATTTTATAATTTTTCTTTTAAAAGTACCTTATCTCCACCATACCTGGTTGTCTAAATCAGGCATAATAATGTGTTGATTCCACAACTGTATATATCGGTTGATATCGGTATCGGTAATTAAAGAGGTGGACAATATCGGGATATCGGGTATCGGCAAAAATCCGTTATCGGACATCCCTAATAAAAAATAAAAAAATAAAAAAAACGCCCTTGCCACCAACTTTCACGAATCATTACGATATTTCAAGAACTAGGGATGTCCGATAATATCGGACTGCCGATAAATGCTTTAAAATGTAATATCGGAAATTATCGGTACCGGTTTCAAAAAGTAAAATTTATGACTTTTTACAACACCACTGTGCACAAGCACGTAGGGAGAGGTACAGAGCGCCAATAGACCTTAAAGGCACCGCCTTTGCATGCCTGCCCAGTCACATGATATTTGCGGCTTTTCACGATGCAATGCATACTTGGTCAACAGCAATACAGGTCACACTGAGGGTGGCCGTATAAGCAACTGTAACACTGTCACAAATATGCGCCACACTGTGAACCCACACCGAACAAGAATGACAAACGCATTTCGGGAGAACATCCGCACCGTAACACAACATAAACACACCAGAACAAATACCCAGAACCCCTAGCAGCACTAACTCTTCCGGGACGCTACAATATACACCCCTCGCTACCCTAAACCCGGCCCCCCAATCCCGCCCACCTCAACCTCCTCATGCTCTCCCAAATTCCAAGCTGCTGTTTTGAGGCATGTTCAAAAAAATAATGCACTTTGTGACTTCAATAATAAATATGGCAGTGCCATGTTGGCATTTTTTTCCATAACTTGAGTTGATTTATTTTGGAAAACCTTGTTACATTGTTTAATGCATCCAGCGGGGCATCACAACAAAATTAGGCATACAAATGTGTTAATTCCACCACTGTATATATCGGTATCGGTTGATATCGGTATCGGTCAGAGGTGTGGACTCGAGTCACATGACTTGGACTCGAGTCAGACTCGAGTCATGAATTTGAAGACTTTAGACTCGACTTGACAAAATGTAAAAAGACTTGCAACTCGACTTAGACTTTAACATCAATGACTTGTGACTTCACTTGGACTTGAGCCTTTTGAATTGACATGACTTGACATGACTTGCTACTTTCCCCAAAACCCAAAGATGAAAAAGTTATTCGGGAGCGCTCCGTATTTTTCATTGTGTACTTGTCTATCAGCGTTGCGTGTGTCAGCTGGTGTGGTCTCAGTACAACAGCCAATCAAATTAGATCTGCTTTGTTTTCATCACACAGCATTCATCCAATCAAATTGCAGGACAACCAACGAAGAAGACATGTCCAAACCACACGCCAGTGAACAAAAAATGATACCTAAAATAATTTTGTTTGGGTATAAAAATTACGAGGTGGTCAACACAAAACGGTTTGCAGTATGCAACACATGCGGTTCGAAAATTACTGATGGAGAGGCAACAACTTCCAACTTCGTCCGGCATTTGAAGTTGCACAAAGAACGGTAAGTTTTGAATGTAAGATAACGTTTATTGGCTAAGTAACGTGACTTTTATTTGCTGTGTAGTTAAATCAGTGAGGCTGTAAACTCACTGCTAACGTTATAACGTTATTGCAAACACGGGAATCTGTTGCCGTTCACTACCTTATTCATACTTTTTGTTCAGTGATTTTTTTTAAGCAGGGTTACGTTAGTCAATATATCACACGTAACGTTAGACGGCGGTCAGCAGCACCGCGTATTTTAGCCACCTAAAAAAAGACAAAAATAGTCAAATAAAGGTCAGTTAAAATGTACCGGTATACTATATTATGAATATGTGTACCGTTTTAGCTAGCTTTCTGACATACTGTTGGTTGTTTACCTCAGTGGTCCCCAACCACCGGACCGCGGCCCGGTACTGGTCCGTGGATCGATTGGTATCGGGCCGCAAAAGAAATAATTTTTTTCTTTTCTTTTTTTAATTAAATCAACATAAAAAACACAAGATACACTTACAAGTAGTGCACCAACCCAAAACAACTCTCTCCCCCCTTTTGTTCTGGGCATTGAACATGAAGACTCTTCCTTCACTGTTCCGAGTGGCCATGAGAGTCTTGGCAGTGCCTGCCTCCAGTGCTCCAGTGGAGCGAGTTTTCAGCCATGGTGGCATCATACTACGCCCCCATCGTGCACAAATGACTGACAGACTCTTGGCTAATTTGGTCTTTTGCAGATGCAATGCAGCATAGGGCCCTGACATTAAAAAGTACAACTTTTTTGTTATGTTCACGTATATGTCATGTTTTTTCAATGTTAACACTTTTGTACAAATAAGTACATTTGCACTTTATTTTTCAATGTGTTTGTTCTGTAAAGGAATGAGTTAATGTTTAAAATGACTGGTTAATAGTGCTATTATAAAGTGCAATGTCAGCACAATTTTCTTTCCTGCAATTTAAAATGCACTTGTTTTAATAAATAAATACAGCGTTTGAAACAATCTGTGTTAATATATTAGTCTGTGGTTAAAAGGACTTGAAAGGACTCGAAACTCAAAATGCAGGACTTAGGACTTGACTTGAGACTTTCCAGTCTTGACTTTGGACTTGACTCGGGGCTTGCCTGTCTTGACTCGGGACTTGACTCGGACTTGAGGGCAAAGACTTGAGACTTACTTGTGACTTGCAAAACAATGACTTGGTCCCACCTCTGGTATCGATAATTAAGAGTTGGACAATATCGGAATATCGAATATCGGCAAAAAAGCCATTATCGGACATCTCTATCAAGAACCCACAGTTGGAAACAAACAGGAATTCAGCCATTTTGGTTGGGCCTGGCCGTTAAGCGCAAAAACAAAAAAATTGCTTTTTGTTGCATCCCAAATTGAGTTGCTGTTCCTCCAAAAGACAATTTTATGGTTATTTTTTTCAACAGCTTTCATGTTGTCATAGAGGAAATTGATTAGGGCGTGTGCGACAATAACCCCTCCACCTGCAGCGCCACAGAGCCCTACATTACCCGCACCCCCCCGCCCCGCCTCGGTCGACCCACAGAAAAGGTTAATTCCCGCTTGCACATGTTGCAGCTATTGGAGCACTGTTTCTTCTTATTGCGCCTCTCATTAGATAAATTAGCTGACAGAGCGTGGATAAAACAGAAATATGTAACGCTTCAACAAATCAGCCCTCATCTTACGTGTGAGGCAAATATAAATAGGTGAAAATAATAAGTCGACCCAGTTGCTGCCTGATTATTAGACCCTGCAAGAATACCTTCGCATAACAGAGGGTAATTACACCTTACTGCAGGGCATCGGCCACCCCCCTGAAGGATGAGGAACACTATTAAAATTCACTACCTCCACTCGCCGTGCGTTGCAAGGACCGCCGCATATCCATCAACATCATTATCCTCATGCATATATGTTGCGCAAAGCTGCTGCACGCCGCTTTTTCCCCGACACGCGCTCGTTCATTTCGCTAAATGAGCCCGGGGGAGTAAACGCGCGGAATCCGACTTCCCGTTGATCGGTGTTAACGCTGATTAATGATTAAGAATGCCGCGGAACATGAAGCGGAGGCGACGTACACACGGAGTCGCCGATTCCGCTAAACTGTTTTCTTTTCAGGCGCACTTGTGCAATCTGTGAAGTTTGCATTGTTAATGGTTGCATTAACACTCTGTAACGCTCAAACGACACTACTTTATACACACGATCCCAGGAAAATGACACATTTCGGTAACACTTTAGTATGGGGGAACATATTCACCATTAATTAGTTGCTGTCATGTCTGTGATCATGTTTTGTTTAGTTATGTTCTGCTTGGTGTTTGGACTCTTTTTAGTTCCTGTTTTCACTCCCTTGCCTTGTCACCATGACGACCATTGGTTTCACCTGTTTCATGTTTTGCACTCGCGCACTTGTTGTCAATCATGTCTGTATTATTTACAGACATTATCATTATTCATGCCTGTTCATAGTTTTCATGCTGATGTTAATTTCAGTAAGTGTTGATTGTTTTATGTTCATAGTTTGCCTTTGTGCTAGTTTATTGTTTTCATAGCCAAGTTTGTACTTCCGCCTTGTGCGCGCTTTTTGTTCCTTTTTTTATAGTAATATTAAATCATGTCTTTACCTTCACGCCATGTCCACTCCCAACTTTACTTGCATCTCGGGAAAACAAACACCCCCATAGTCCACGTCTTGACAGTTGCTTATTAAAGTAACAAAGACTTAATTTAGAGTTATTTGGACACGAGGGGAACATATAAGGGTTAGGGCAGTGATTCTTAACCTTGCTGGAGGTACCGAACCCCACCAGCTTCATATGCGCATTCACCGAACCCTTCTTTAGTGAAAAATAAAATGTTTTTTTTCAAATTCAAGACAAAGTTATTATATGTTTTTGGTAACACTTTAGTATGGGGAACATATTCTAAGTAACAAAGACTTAATTTAGAGTTTTTTGGACACTAGGGGAACATATTCTAAGTAACAAAGACTTAATTTAGAGGTATTTGGTTAGGGTTAGGGTTAGAGGGTTAGGGCCAGGGTTAGGGTTATAATAAGGCCATGCCGAATAAGGCATTAATACATACTTGCCAACCTTGAGACCTCCGATTTCGGGAGGTGGGGGGTGGGAAGTGGCGTGGTTAAGAGGGGAGGAGTATATTTACAGCTAGAGTTCTTATATATATATATATATATATATATATATATATATATATATATATATATATATATATATATATATATATATATATATATATATATATATATATATATATATATATATATATATATATATATGCATGTGTGGGGGAAAAAAAATCACAAGACTATTTCATCTCTACAGGCCTGTTTCATGAGGGGGGGTACCCTCAATCGTCAGGAGATTTTAATGGTCTCTCTCTTTTTGATGAAATAACATTAGAGGAACTATTACAGCGTGTAAGTGGGATAAAACAAACAACATGTTTACTTGACCCACTTCCTGGGAAACTTATCAAGGAGCTTTTTGTATTATTAGGTCCATCAGTGCTAAATATTATAAACTTATCACTTTCCTCTGGCACTGTTCCCCTAGCATTCAAGAAAGCGGTTATTCATCCTCTGCTCAAAAGACCTAACCTTGATCCTGACCTCATGGTAAACTACCGACCGGTGTCCCACCTTCCCTTTATTTCGAAAATCCTCGAAAAAATTGTCGCACAGCAGCTAAATGAACACTTAGTGTCTAACAATCTCTGTGAACCTTTTCAATCCGGTTTCAGGGCAAATCACTCTACGGAGACAGCCCTCGCAAAAATGACTAATGATCTACTGCTGACGATGGATTCTGATGCGTCATCTATGTTGCTGCTTCTTGATCTTAGCGCTGCTTTCGATACCGTCGATCATAATATTTTATTAGAGCGTATCAAAACACGTATTGGTATGTCAGACTTAGCCTTGTCGTGGTTTAACTCTTATCTTACTGACAGGATGCAATGCGTCTCCCATAATAATGTGACCTCTGACTATGTTAAGGTAACGTGCGGAGTTCCTCAGGGTTCGGTTCTTGGCCCTGCACTCTTTAGTATTTACATGCTGCCGCTAGGCGACATCATACGCAAATACGGTGTTAGCTTTCATTGCTATGCTGATGACACCCAACTCTACATGCCCCTAAAGCTGACCAACACGCCGGATTGTAGTCAGCTGGAGGCGTGTCTTAATGAAATTAAACAATGGATGTCCGCTAACTTCTTGCAACTCAACGCCAAGAAAACGGAAATGCTGATTATCGGTCCTGCTAAACACCGACATTTATTTAATAATACCACCTTAACATTTGACAACCAAACAATTACACAAGGCGAATCAGTAAAGAATCTGGGTATTATCTTCGACCCAACTCTCTCGTTTGAATCACACATTAAGAGTGTTACTAAAACGGCCTTCTTTCATCTCCGTAATATCGCTAAAATTCGTTCTATTTTATCCACTAGCGACGCTGAGATCATTATTCATGCGTTCGTTACGTCTCGTCTCGACTACTGTAACGTATTATTTTCGGGTCTCCCTATGTCTAGCATTAAAAAATTACAGTTGGTACAAAATGCGGCTGCTAGACTTTTGACAAGAACAAGAAAGTTTGATCATATTACGCCTATACTGGCTCACCTGCACTGGCTTCCTGTGCACTTAAGAAGTGACTTTAAGGTTTTACTACTTACGTATAAAATACTACACGGTCTAGCTCCGTCCTATCTTGTCGATTGCATTGTACCATATGTCCCGGCAAGAAATCTGCGTTCAAAGAACTCCGGCTTATTAGTGATTCCCAGAGCCCAAAAAAAAGTCTGCGGGCTATAGAGCGTTTTCTATTCGGGCTCCAGTACTATGGAATGCCCTCCCGGTAACAATTAGAGATGCTACCTCAGTAGAAGCATTTAAGTCCCATCTTAAAACTCATTTGTATACTCTAGCCTTTAAATAGCCCCCCTGTTGGACCAGTTGATCTGCCGTTTCTTTTCTTTTCTCCTCTGCTCCCCTTTTCCTTGAGGGGGGGGGGGCACAGGTCCGGTGGCCATGGATGAAGTGCTGGCTGTCCAGAGTCGGGACCCGGGGTGGACCGCTCGCCTGTGCATCGGCTGGGAACATCTATACGCTGCTGACCCGTCTCCGCTCGGGATGGTGTCCTGCTGGCCCCACTATGGACTGGACTCTTACTATTATGTTGGATCCACTATGGACTGGACTCTCACAATATTATGTCAGACCCACTCGACATCCATTGCTTTCGGTCTCCCCTAGAGGGGGGGGGGTTACCCACATATGCGGTCCTCTCCAAGGTTTCTCATAGTCATTCACATCGACGTCCCACTGGGGTGAGTTTTTCCTTGCCCGTATGTGGGCTTTGTACCGAGGATGTCGTTGTGGCTTGTGCAGCCCTTTGAGACACTTGTGATTTAGGGCTATATAAATAAAGATTGATTGATTGAGATTGAATGGGAGCATTCGCATACCATGGTTTATATAGGGCACAGAGTGGGTGGGTACAGGCTGGCCTAGGGGCGTGGTGATTGGCTCATGTGTTACCTAGGAGGTGTTTCCGTCTATGGCGGCATGTTACAATTTCGCTGCGCTTGTTGAGGGATGACAGGTCTGGACGGTAAATAATAAACAGTTTCTCTTTCAAGCATAGGTTGCATCTTTTATTACCACTATTGTAAGGTGTACTGGATGCAAGAATTTGCCATGTTATTGAATATTCAACATTATTGTCTTTGAGGTCCCAAATGTGTTTGCTGAGTTCTGTGGTATTTCGCAGGTTTTTGTTCCTGAAAGAAGCCTTGTGGTTGTTCCATCTGGTTTTGAATTCACCCTCGGTTAATCCTACATATGTGTCGGATGTGTTAATGTCCTTGCGTGTTACCTTAGATTGGTAGACAACTGATGTTTGTAAGCACCCCCCGTTGAGAGGGCAATCAGGTTTCTTTCGACAGTTACATGCTTTGTTGGTTTTGGAGTCGTTCTGACTGGGGGTCGACGGCTCATTTGCAATTGTTTTGTTGTGGTTTGAGATGATTTGTCGTATATTGTTCATGCAGCTGTAGCTCAATTTGATGTTGTTCTTGTTGAATACTTTTCTTAGGTTGTTGTCTTTGGGAAAGTGTTTGTCAATCAGATTGAGGAATTTGTGTCCAATGTTCGTTGAGACGTTTTTGCTGTATGGGGGGTTGTACCAGATGATGCCGCTTCGTTTTCTGTTCTTTTTTGGCTGGTTTCCTGGCGTGGGTTCATAGGTGAGGGTGAAATTGTATCCGCTTTCATCAAGGGCTTTTTGGTATGGGGGGGTTGCTTGGTCAAATTCAGCTTTGCTAGATGACAGCATCGATAGCCTTTTATTGATTCCGGTAGGTATTCTTTTCGTGGTGGTGGGTGGATGGTTGTTGTCATGGTGCACGTATTGGAGTGTTGTGTTGGGTTTCGTGAATGGTTGGTAGCTGTTATTTCTCAGGTTGAAAGTGACGTCAAGGAAGTTGACGGTTTGCTTGTTGGCTTCAATCGTGATCCGTAGGCCGTTCTCTTTGAAAATTTGGCATATGCGCTTCTTGGTATTCTCGCTGCTCCTTGGCGAGGCGCGACACACTGCCAGTCCGTCATCACGGTAAATACCAAGGTTCAGATTGAGGCTAGCGAGCTGGGAGAGGAGGAAACTCCCAACGAGTTCACACGTTTCTGCTCCGTCAAAACTTCCCATAGTGACGTCAAATGTTGCATTGTTCTTTTTTTGCCATGGTGTATTGTTGTGGATGAGAATGGAGTTTTTTGCGTGGATGATGATGTTTCTTTCGTTGCCTGTGATTGAGTCGTAGTCTGAGGCGAAGTCTAGTGCTTGAGTCAGTAGGTCTTGCGTGATGGAAGGGTAAAATTCCTCGATATCAAAGGAGATAAAGTTGTGCTGTTACATATATTGCGCTCTACTACGGTATCGAGCACTATTTTTTGGATAACCTTATTAAGACACATATATATATATATATATATATATATATATATATATATATATATATATATATATATATATATATGAAATACTTGACTTTCAGTGAATTCTAGCTATATATATATATATATATATATGTATATATATATATATATATATAAGAAATACTTGACTTTCAGTGAATTCTAGCTATATATATATATATATATATATATATAAATAAAAGAAATACTTGAATTTCAGTGTTCATTTATTTACACATATACACACACATAACACTCATCTACTCATTGTTGAGTTAAGGGTTGAATTGTCCATCCTTGTTCTATTCTCTGTCACTATTTTTCTAACCATGCTGAACACCCTCTCTGATGATGCATTCTGCTTCGTCTCCTTGTTGTGTGCGCAGTTGTGCACTGCACTCTCTAAAAGCCCTAGATGTTATTGTCACACATGCATGTACAGTAAATGGCAGTATTGTCCTGTTTAAGAGTGTCGCAGCATTGCTGTTTACGGCAGACGAACTGCTTTACGGTAGACGAAAACGTGACTGCTGCTGTTGTGTGTTGTTGCCGTGCTGGGAGGACGTTAATGAAACTGCCTAACAATAAACCTGCAGGGGCGTGGCCTCCAACTCCGCCTGAATTTCTGGAGATTTTCGGTAGAAAATTTGTCCCGGGAGGTTTTCGGGAGAGGCGCTGAATTTTGGGAGTCTCCCGGAAAATCCGGGATGCATTAATAAGTACTTAATAATGACTAGTTAAGAGCCAATATGTTACTAATTTGCATGTTAATAAGCAACTAATGAATGGTGAATATGTTCCCCATACTAAAGTGTTACCATGTTTTATTACTGGTGTATAAAATGAACCGTGCATGAACATCACCTTGTTCAAAGAACAAAACCAACACAGTGTCTAAACTCACAAAAAATTACACACCTGCAAATCATACGTGCTGTTGCCGTATCCGTAATACGCTGATAGGGAGAAGTTTTTATTTACATGATGAGTCGGGTGTGTCTTGACCTCCGCCGAACCCCTGAGCCCAGGTTAAGAAGCACTGGGCTAGGGTTACAAATAAGCAATAATTCTGAGGTTATTGAGAAAACACCTTAGTTAATGGCTTACTGGTTGTATAATAAGGCCATGCCGAATAAGGCATGAATAAGTACTTAATAATGACTAATTAAGAGCCAATATGCTACTAATTTGCATGTTAATAAGCAACTAATTAATGGTGAATATGTGTTCCTCATACTCAAGTGTTACCCAAATGTCTATTGACCTGCTCAGTGGCCTTGTGGTTAGAGTGTCCGCCCTGAGATTGGTAGGTCGTGAGTTCAAACCCCGGCTGAGTGATACCAAAGACTATAAAAATGGGACCCATTATCAAGGGTTGGAATTGGGGGTTAAATCACCAAAATGATTCCCGGGGGTGATGGGTCAAATGCAGAGAATAATTTCGCCACACATAGTGGGTGTGTGACAAAAAACCATTATCGGACATCCCTAGTTTTTAACTTTTTAACTGCTTTTTATCTAACAAATTGTTCTTAAGATAATTTGTATTTGCTTTTTCAATGTGTATTTTACCTCCGTTTTAAATGTTATTTTTTTAGTCTGTCCTTTGCCTGTATTTCTTTGTGGTGTACAGCCCTTTGTTCTTCCACTGTGGTTGTTTTTAAAGGGCTTTATAAATAAAGTTGGTATGGTATGGAATGGTAGAAAAGAGAAGTGTAGGATACTTCTCTTGTTGCCTCATTTGTATTTGACTTTATTAAATGTTTGGGTAGAATTTTACTAAACAAAACCAGGTTTCATTTTATATTTTCAGCTATTTTATGGAGGAATGTAGTTAATCAGAACTGGCACCCAATGTTATTAAAGTATTGATCGAGAATCGTTTTGAACTGACAATCGATTCTGAATCTAATCGTTACCCAGGAATCAAATCAAATCGATTTGTGTGCCTGTCAGAATAATTGTATTTGAGTTATCACAAAACTTTATGTTTCAATGAGTTCCCGGCGAGCAGACAAAAGCTGTCTTTGATCTTACCAAGCAGAAGGCTTGTAAACCTCCACTGTGTACGATGGGAAGCAACAGGAAGGGGTCGGTTTCTTTGATCTATTGTTATCCACAGGAAGATTTTGTCTTGACCCGAGATCTACAAAGCGGAGAGGAAGCAGGACCTGACACAAGCTCCAGGCATCTTTTCTTTGAACTGTTTTGTGACCGAGGGCAACGGCTGTTTACGACCCCCCTTCCTTTAGAAACAGCTGTTGCCCTGTAATCAGGGAAAGTCCAAATAAAAGAGGAGGCGTGCATCCTTTCGTCAGAGAGTGGGACGACACTGTGCAAGGGTACAGGTCTACGCGTTTCTCCTAAATGAGCCAAATTGAATCCTGTCTCTGTTTAATTCCTTGCTTCTTGTCTGTTTAATAGATGTCATTGGTGTTTGAACCTGACAGTGCCGCCCAAAGATTCCCAGCCCTAGTGTTTGTACATAAACGTAGTAGCGGACTATCATCATGTTTCATCTGCTCGTCTCGCCCGGCGGTGACCTCACGGTCTCTAATGAAAGATAAGACGAGACAGTGGGAGCTCATTTTCCCGATATATACGACGTCTCTCTGGGAACCAGAAATTCGAGTTGCCGATGAAGTCATCTTTGAAACACTTTGCACGGAGCCGGACCCCCATTGACCCCTCCAAATGATGCATGACCACGGCCAGGGAGACAACTCACGTCCACCATTACAGATCCTTGGGTTGGTTTTGATTCAACCAGACATTTAACGACAAGAAGGATGTAACCACGACTGATTGTCTCATAAATATCTAAAAAAGTGTGATTTTTTTTTCTCTCCGCCACCTGTTAAAAATGTATATTGAATCATTTCAAAAGGCAGTCAATTCAAGCGGTTTCCAGCACCTTTGGGACGCCTGGTAATAGTTCTCCCGACTCAAATGCAAAACAAAAAAAGTTTTATCTTGACTTGAGGGGAATAATGTTAGAACAAAAGGTCCGATGGGGGGGAAGAAAAAGGAAGTGGAGCGGTTCTGATCATCAATCTTGGCAAAGATTCCCCTCAGGTGACACACGCGGGAAAACAACGCTCCGATCTTACCTCGGTTTCACCTGTGAGACAGTCAAATGTAATTCTATCAGTAGCTTGTAACAGATAGCCTCGTTGGGGATAATGACAATTTGTCGTTAATAATTTAGTGATTTCTGCCATTCAGAGTCCAGGGTAGTTTTTACGTACTTTGGTCTTTACTTCTAGGATTGTCCTTTGCACTGGATATTTGGGTTTTTTGGTCTTTTTCTTTTGTTGTGTTATGCAAAACACAATTCAATTGGTTCTTTGGAGGATATATATATATATATATACAATTTTACAGTGTAAAAAACTAAAAAAACAAAACATTTTTACGATGTTTGTGTTTGTAGTAAAGTAATGTTAACGAAGGTTTTTTTTACATTGAAATATTATATATATTATTTTCAAAAAGTATCGTAAAATCTACGACCGTTATTTCCATTGTGCATTATTGTAAATGGAAAATCGGTACCACTTCTAGTCCCGCATTCCACCCGAGTCCGGGGGTGCACCCGACATGTCCAAAACGCACCCAGCAAAGTCGCACTGTGAGTGGGGAAGAAAAGTTGGGAAAGTGGGCAAAAGTCCCGAAAATGATAAAAAATGACACCCAGGTTCGAGTCCCACAGGTCTCGCCGCGTTCCAGTCCGGGGGTGCCCCCGACATATCCAAAACCCACCCAGCAAAGTCGCAGTGTGAGTGTGGAAGAAAAGTTGGGAAAGTGGGCAAAAGTCCCGAGAATGATCAAAAATGACACCCAGGTTCGAGTCCCACAAGTCCCGCCTCGTTCCACCCGAGTCCGGTGGTGCCCCCGACATGTCCAAAACGCACCCAGCAAAGTCTCACTGTGAGTGTGGAAGAAAAGTTGGGAAAGTTGGCAAAAGTCCCGAAAATGATGAAAAATGACACCCAGGTTCGAGTCCCACAAGTACCGCCGCGTTCCACCCGAGTCCGGGGTGCCCCCGACATGTCCAAAACCCACCCAGCAAAGTCGCACTGTGAGTGGGGAAGAAAAGTTGGAAAAGTCCCGAAAATTGTATACTGTATATATATATATATATATATATATATATATATATATCCCCGATTTTACAGTGTAAAAAACTAAAAAAAAACATTTTTACGATGTTTGTGTTTGTAGCAAAGTAATGTTAACGAAGGTTTTTTTTTTACATTGAAATATTATATATATATATTTTTTTAAATATCGTAAAATCTACGACCGTTATTTCCATCGTGCATTATTGTAAATGGAAAATCGGTACCACTTCTACTTTGACAGTACAATTCCAGCAACTGAGGTGACAGAATTTTACCATAACGTTTTTACAACAAATGACTGTAAATGGAAAAACTGCACTACTACTATTTTTACAGTAAAATTCTGCCGACTGAGTAGGCAGTTTTCTTTTTTTACTGTAAAAATGTTCAGTTGTTTCTGCAGTGCAATAATGTAAAGAAAGAAATAGTACCACTTTTATTTTTACATTAAAATTATGTTGACTGAGCTGCCAGAATTTTACTGTAGAATTTACAGTAACTTTTACACCAAATTAGTCTAAATGGAAAAACTGTACTAGTTTTATTTTTACAATAAAACGATGGAGACCAATTTGCCAGTTGTTTTTTTTTTTTAACCGTAAAATCTACAACTGTTATTTTCACAGTGCATTACTGTGGATGGAAAAGCGGTACCACCTCTACTTTTTACAGTAAAATCCTGGCGACTGAGGTGACAGATTTTTTACGTAAAATTAACGATTGTTTTACTATTGTAAATTGAAAAATGGTACCACTGTTATTATTACAATAAAATTCTGGCGATTGAGCTCTGTTTTTACTGTAAAACCTGAGGTCGTCATTTTTACAGTGCACTGTATTTTTTGTATTTTCTGCGATGAGGTGGCGACTTGTCCAGGGTGTACCCCGCCTTCCGCCCGATTGTAGCTGAGATAGGCTCCAGCGCCCCCCGCGACCCCAAAGGGAATAAGCGGTAGAAAATGGATGGATGGATGGATGTATTTTTTGTTTATTTATTTATTTTTTACAGTAAAATCTTCGACTGTCGTTTTCACAGTGCATTACTGTAGATAGACAAGCGGTACCACCTCTATTTTTACAGTAAAATCCTGTCAACTGAGTGACAGATTTTTTACGTAAAATTAACGGTTGTTTTACACTGAATTAATGTAAATGGAAAAACTACCATTTTCATTTTTACAGTAAAAGTCTGGCGACTGAGCTGACATAAATTTTCCGCTAAATTTACTGTTTGTTACATTGAACTATTGTAAATTCAAGAACGGTACCACTGTTATTTTTACAATAAAACTGGCGACTCATCTCTGTTTTTACCGTAAAATCTATGAATGTTGTTCTTACAGTGCACTGTAATTTTTTTTTTAAGGTAAAATCTTTGACCGTCGTTTTCACAGTGCATTACTGTAGATGGAAAAGCGGTACCACCTATAGCGGCAGGATTTTACGTAAAATTAACGGTTGTTTTACACTGAATTAATGTAAATGGAAAAACCACCATTTTCGTTTTTACAGTAAAATCCTGGCAACTGAGTGACAGATTTTTTACGTAAAATTAACGGTTGTTTTACACTGAATTAACACTGTAAAAACTACCATTTTCGTTTTACAGTAAAATTCTGGCGACTGAGCTGACAGAAATTTTCCGCAAAATTTACTGTTTGTTACATTGAACTATTGTAAATTGAAAAACTGTACCACTGTTATTTTTACAATAAAATTCTGGCGACTGACCTCTGTTTTTACCGTAAAATCTACGGTCGTCGTTTTTAAAGTGCACTGTAATTTTTTTTTTCACGGTACAATCTTCCACCATTGTTTTCACAGTGCATTACTGTAGATGGAAACCGGTACCCCTTCTATTTTGACAGTACAATTCTGGTAACTGAGGTGACAGAATTTTACCATAACATTTGCGGAGGTTTTTACAACAAATTGCTGTCAATGGCAAAACTGCACCACTATTTTTCACGGTAAAATTCTGGCGACTGAGCTCTGTTTTTTACCGTAAAATCTTTGACCGTTGTTTTTACAGTGCATTACTGTAGACGGAAAAGCGGTAGCACTTTTACTTTTACAGTAAAATTCTGGCGACTGAAGTGCCAGAATTTTACCAATTTTACGGAAATATGCTACCACTCCTTCAGCCTTACTGCCCCACCCGATCCCTAAGATCAGCCGATCAGCTGCTACTGACGGTCCCTGACACAAGGCTGAAGCTTAGAGGTGACAGAGCTTTCGCCGTTGCTGCTCCCAAGCTCTGGAACGACCTACCTCTGAGTGTTAGACAAGCCTCCTCTCTTCCTGTTTTTAAATCGCTCTTAAAAACATACTTTTATTCCATGGCTTTTAACACTGAGTGATATCCATCCTGCAATGGCGCCCCATAATACACCTGCTGTGAACCTGTTTTTATGTTTTTATTTATTCTATTTTATTTATTTATTTTTTATCGTGTTCTGTTTGTGTTGTGTTGTGTTTTCTCGGTACTCGTATTATCTTTTAACCTGCCCATTGTACAGCACTTTGGCTACCCCTGTGGTCAATTTTCTTTTCTTTCTTTCTTTAGTTTATTTCGAACATGAACACACTTACATCATAATACATCACACAATTTCATATTTCATTTTACATCATGCCCGAAAAGGAGTAGGAAGAAGCAACGCTTATTTAATCCTACCCCTTTCCCACTTCAAAGCGTTTACAAATATATAGAATCATTTACTGACCTTTTTATATAATAAAATAACATCTATGAATTAGTATACAACAGTTTTGTAATATGTAATTAATTAATTAATTAATTCGGTCATTATTAACATACTGAGATGAAGAATATCTTATTTTCAATAAGGTTGAAAGTATTTCTCATAATTCTTCTTCTTTGTACTCTGTAAGCACTATTATTTTGAACAACCTCTTAAACTGGATCATATCAGTACAATTTTTAACTTCTTTACTTATTAATCCATTCCATCATTTAATTCCACATACTGATATGCTAAAAGTTTTAAGTGTTGTACGTGCATATAAATGTTTTAAATTATTTTTTCCTCTAAGGTTATATTTCTCCTCTTTAGTTGAGAAGAATTGTTGTACATTCTTTGGTAGCAGGTTATAGTTTGCTTTGTACATCATTTTAGCTGTTTGCAATTTTACCAAATCACCGAACTTTAATATTTTTGACTTAATAATTAAAGGGTTTGTGTGTTCTCTATATCCAACATTATGTATTATTCTAACTGATCATTTTTGTAACACGGTTAGCGAATGGAGCGCACATTTGTAGTTATTTCCCCATATTTCTGCACAATAACTCAGATATGGTAACACTAGCGAGCAGTAGAGAATATGTAGTGATTTTTGGCCCAGGACATATTTTGCTTTATTCATTATTGAAATGTTTTTTGCCACCTTATGTTGTATGTTTTGTATATGAGATTTCCAGTTCATTTGATCATCTATTAATACTCCCAAAAATCGAGTTTCTTTTACCCTTTCTATGTCTACTCCGTCTATTTGTATTTGTGTATAATGCTCTTTTCTACTATTACCAAATAGCATTATTTTAGTTTTACTGAGATTCAAAGATAGTCTGTTTTTGTCAAACCATCTTTTTAATTTGTTCATTTCTTCTGTTATTATTTGTATTATCCATACTTGCCAACCCTCCCGAATTTTCCGGGAGACTCCCGAAATTCAGCGCCTCTCCCGAAAACCTCCCGGGACAAATATTCTCCCGAAAAGCTCCCGATTTTCAGGCGGACTTGAGTGAGGACAGCCTTTTTTCACGAGGGGAGGACAACAGGGTGACAAGAAATAAATCATCCAGACTAGAGATAAATTGTATTATTATGTTTATCTTACCTAAAAATAAATATATTTATTAATTAAAAAAAAAAAAAAACTAAATAAATTTTTATTATATTTTGCTAAAAACATCAAAATTAATTGTATTTTTATTTGTATTTTTTCCTGACTCATTACATCCAGAGCCAAAGAATTATACATAAAAATAAACATTTTAAATAATTCATTTTAAATTATCATAATAATTCATTTAAAATGACTGTATTTAATTATTAAAATAATTGCTTGTTTATCAACAACTTTAGCATTTTATTCATTACATTTTGAAGCTCTCAGAAGCCAAGTTATGTTATATTCCTTAATATTTATTTATGCAAGTTTGAAGTATCAGTTATCTAAACACAGTTTTGTTTGCATATTTTCAGGATATATATATATATATACATACATATACATACATACACATACATACATATATATATATATATATGAAATATTTGACTTGGTGAATTCTAGTTGTCAATATACTCCTCCCCTCTTAACCACGCCCTGCCCCACCCCCGCCCCCGCCCCCACCACCACCTCCCGAAATCGGAGGTCTCAAGGTTGGCAAATATGGTATTATCTTCTGTGTGCTCTCTCCTGAACAGAAAGCAGTTTTAAATGTGCTTTATAAATAAAGTTGATTTGATTTGATTTATTTATTTAGAAAAATTCTAGCGACTGTGCTGCCAGTTTTTTATTTATTTATTTTTTTACGTATTTTTTACCACTTTGACATTTTTGCGAAATCAGTATCAGTGGTTTGTTTGTGGACACGTTCCCTCCGGGGAAGGGAGAAACTTCCACTCTGAGGCAAACCCCCGAAGCTGCGAAATGTCACACATTTGGGATGCGAGGAAACATTTCCGCTCATTTTTGCCAATTAGACTGGCGGCTCGTGGAAAGCAACTAATGCTAAAGTGATTAAAAATAGCCCGGGCCTCCCTCGGGACGGCTGGGAGGTACTAATTACAAGCCTCCCCTGTACTCGTTATGAAAGGTCACATTAGACGGGAGGCAGGCGGCTTTTTCATCATGGCGACGAGGACTTCATGTCTCGCTCACCTAGCGCTTCCCACGTTATCAAACGACAGCAAGACCTCCCGTGTTTGCCAGCAGCCCGCGCATCGGCCGCTATTTGGCACGCTTTCCCGCCTGCGGCGCAGGGACGTCGTAAAAATCAACATTTGGACGGCGGTGTCCCGCGACGGATGGCGACGGGCCACGCCGTTGTCCTTTTCAGCGGCGCGGAGTGAGTAAACAAGCGAAATGTCAGCACTTGAATGGCCGAGAAGCACTCCGACGACCCCCTGTTGCGTTTGCGACGACTCAGCACAACTAAATTTGGACGGAAAAGCTCTTTCCCGCCGCAGTCTTTAAGGAAGAAGCTCCATTATATTTTTTTTATTTTTTTTGCGGGGACATTTTGTGCCGCTGAAGACACAACAAGTGTCATTCCATCGGGATATGCATAATTCAAACTAAGTGCAGTTTTTTTAGTTGTCCGTCGCCTGCTTTGGACTCGGAGCTTTTAAGTGCGGACTGACATGTCGTTTGTTTTATTTTTGAAATGAAACACACCCACACACACCCACACACACACACACACACACACACCTATACTGGTAGGCTAGCAGGGCAAATGTCTTTAACGCGGCCAACATGTAAAAAAAAACCCCCCAGGTTTGAGTACCACAAGTTTTGTGAGTCCTGGGGTGCCCAACATGCCCAAAACGCACCCAGCAAAGTCACAGGGGGAGGGGGGGAGCGAAAATTCCCCTTCAGGGGACCTTTTGCAGCCGGCCACGCGAGTCCTGGGGTGCCCCCGACATGTCCAAAACGCACCCAACAAAGTCGCACTGTGAGTGGGGAAGAAAAGTTGGGAAAGTGGGCAAAAGTCCCGAAAATGATCAAAAATGACACCCAGGTTCGAGTCCCACAGGTCCCGCCGCGTTCCACCCGAGTCCGGGGGTGCCCCCGACATATCCAAAACGCACCCAGCAAAGTCGCACTGTGAGTGGGGAAGAAAAGTTGGGAAAGTTGGCAAAAGTCCCGAAAATGATAAAAAATGACACCCAGGTTCGAGTCCCACAATTACCGCCGCTTCCCACCCGAGTCCGGGGGTGCCCCCGACATTTCCAAAACGCACCCAGCAAAGTCGCACTGTGAGTGTGGAAGAAAAGTTGGAAAAGTTGGCAAAAGTCCCAAAAATGATCAAAAATGACACCCAGGTTCGAGTCCCACAGGTCCCGCCGCGTTCCACCCGAGTCCGGGGGTGCCCCCGACATGTCCAAAAACCCACCCAGCAAAGTCGCACTGTGAGTGGGGAAGAAAAGTTGGGAAAGTGGGCAAAAGTCCCAAAAATGATCAAAAATGACACCCAGGTTCGAGTCCCACAAGTCCCGCCGCGTTCCACCCGAGTCCGGGGGTGCCCCCGACATGTCCAAAACGCACCCAGCAAAGTCGCACTGTGAGTGGGGAAGAAAAGTTGGGAAAGTGGGCAAAAGTCCCGAAAATGATCAAAAATGACACCCAGGTTCGAGTTCCACAAGTACCACCGCGTTCTACCCGAGTCCGGGGGTGCCCCCGACATTTCCAAAACGCACCCAGCAAAGTCGCACTGTGAGTGTGGAAGAAAAGTTGGAAAAGTTGGCAAAAGTCCCAAAAATGATCAAAAATGACACCCAGGTTCGAGTCCCACAAGTCCCGCCGCGTACCACCCGAGTCCGGGGGTGCCCCCGACATCTCCAAAACACACCCAGCAAAGTCGCACTGTGAGTGGGGAAGCAAAGTTGGAAAAGTTGGCAAAAGTCCCGAAAATTATCAAAAATTACACCCAGGTTCGAGTCCCACAGGTCCCGCCGCTTTCCACCCGAGTCCGGGGGTGCCCCCGACATGTCCATAACCCACCCAGCAAAGTCGCACTGTGAGTGGGGAAGAAAAGTTGGGAAAGTGGGCAAAAGTCCCGAAAATGATCAAAAATGACACCCAGGTTCGAGTCCCACAAGTCCAGCCCCGTTCCACCCAAGTCCGGGGGTGCCCCCGACATGTCCAAAATGCACCCAGCAAAGTCGCACTGTGAGTGTGGAAGAAAAGTTGGAAAAGTTGGCAAAAGTCCCAAAAATGATCAAAAATTACACCCAGGTTTGAGTCCCACAGGTACCGCCGCGTTCCACCCGAGTCCGGGGGTGCCCCCGACATGTCCAAAACTCACCCAGCAAAAGTCGCACTGTGAGTGGGGAAGAAAAGTTGGGAAAGTGGGCAAAAGTCCCGAAAATTATCAAAAATGACACGCAGGTTCGAGTCCCACAAGTCCCGCCGCGTTCCACCCGAGTCCGGGGGTGCCCCCGACATGTCCAAAACGCACCCAGCAAAGTCGCACTGTGAGTGGGGAAGAAAAGTTGGGAAAGTGGGCAAAAGTCCCGAAAATGATCAAAAATGACACCCAGGTTCGAGTCCCACAAGTCTCGCCGCGTTCCACCCGAGTCCGGGGGTGCCCCCGACATGTCCAAAACGCACCCAGCAAAGTCGCACTGTGAGTGGGGAAGAAAAGTTGGGAAAGTGGGCAAAAGTCCCGAAAATGATAAAAAAATGACACCCTGGTTCGAGTCCCACAAGTCCCGCCGCGTTCTACCCGAGTCCGGGGGTGCCCCCGACATGTCCAAAACGCACCCAGCAAAGTCGCACTGTGAGTGGGGAAGAAAAGTTGGAAAAGTTGGCAAAAGTCCCGAAAATGATCAAAAATGACACCCAGGTTCGAGTCCCACAAGTCCCGCCGCGTTACACCCGAGTCCGGGGGTGCCCCCGACATGTCCAAAAACCCACCCAGCAAAGTCGCACTGTGAGTGGGGAAGAAAAGTTGGGAAAGTGGGCAAAAGTCCCGAAAATGATCAAAAATGACACCCAGGTTCGAGTCCCACAAGTCCCGCCGCATTTCACCCGAGTCCGGGGGTGTCCCCGACATGTCCAAAACGCACCCAGCAAAGTCGCACTGTGAGTGTGGAAGAAAAGTTGGCAAAAGTCCCGAAAATGATCAAAAATGACACCCAGGTTCGAGTCCCACAGGTCCCGCCGCTTGCCACCCGAGTCCGGGGGGGGGCCCCGGACATGTCCATAACCCACCCAGCAAAGTCGCACTGTGAGTGGGGAAGAAAAGTTGGGAAAGTGGGCAAAAGTCCCGAAAATGATCAAAAATGACACCCAGGTTCGAGTCCCACAAGTCACGCCGCGTTCTACCCGAGTCCGGGGGTGCCCCCGACATCTCCAAAACACACCCAGCAAAGTCGCACTGTGAGTGGGGAAGCAAAGTTGGAAAAGTTGGCAAAAGTCCCAAAAATGATCAAAAATGACACCCAGGTTCGAGTACCACAAGTCTCGCCGCTTGCCACCCGAGTCCGGGGGTGCCCCCGACATGTCCAAAACTCACCCAGCAAAGACGCACTGTGAGTGTTGAAGAAAAGTTGGAAAAGTTGGCAAAAGTCCCGAAAATGATCAAAAATGACACCCAGGTTTGAGTCCCACAAGTCTCGCCGCGTTCCATCCGAGTCCGGGGGTGCCCCCGACATGTCCAAAACGCACCCAGCAAAGTCGCACTGTGAGTGGGGAAGAAAAGTTGGGAAAGTGGGCAAAAGTCCCGAAAATGATCAAAAATGACACCCAGGTTCGAGTCCCACAAGTCCCGCCGCGTCCCACAAGTCCGAAAAATAAACCACGTGTTGGTGCACCAGTCGAGGAAAATGAGCAAACTACATAAGTAACATCATGTAATTTGATTTTGTTATTCTTTTTTTCATCTTGATAGATTGAAAACTAACACCAATGAGTTGACTGATGAACATTATCACAAAATTTATAAATAAATAAGGACAAATAAAGATAGAATACTATTAACCACAACATGTAAGTGTAAAAAAACCAAAACAACATTAAGATTTGTACATTTTTAGAATGTGCTTGTTCTATTTTTAAACAAAGAAAACAATCTGAAGTTGTCTTTATTTTTAAGTTATCGTGCCGTGATTTTACCAGTCCGGCCCACTTGGGAGTAGATTTTTCTCCATGTGGCCCCCCCATCTAAAAAGGAGTCTGACACCCCTGGTTTAGGCTTAATGTCAACATCTAAGGCAGGGGTGTCAAACTCAAATACAGAGTGGGCCAAAATTTAAAACTGAACAAAGCCGCGGGCCATGGTTGAACAAATTAACCTTTGAATAGGGACCCAAACAGGTTTTGCATTGAATACTGAACAAGCAAAGCTTATATAACTTTATAGTGACATGCAAAATCCAGTTTCAAATAATAATAATAATAATAATAAAAAAACATCAATGGCATATCAAATACAATTTAAATAAAAATTGAATGCCTCTTTTCTATTTGCAGCCTTCTGAGGTAAATATCAACATTAACTTTTTCCACAAGCTAATAAATTTGAAAATAAAATAATTAATAAACCAACCATTCAGGACTTTAAACTGCTCAGTTTGCAACACACTGATCTAATCTGATGTGCCCAAGCCAGATACCTGCCATCTTTTCTTGGATGCTAGTTCATTAATGTCGGGGCTTTGAGCTGAGGCAACCTTCATTATCCAACGAAGGTGTTCATCAGTCATTATATCTCGTAGTCCACCCGGACCACGGTCTTAGTGGCGTGCCTTAATGGCACTGTCTTTAACGTACTCTACGTGCTGTCGTCACGTCCGCTATTCATCCATTCTAACAACGTGCTGGCCCAGTCACAAGAAATGTGCGGCTTCTGTTACGCACACACACACGTGAATGCAATGCATACTTGATCAACAGCCATACAGGTTACACTGAGGGTGGCCGTATAAACAACTTTAACACTGTTAGAAATATACGCCACACTGTGAATCCACACCAAACAAGAATGACAAACACATTTCGGGAGAACATCCGCACCGTAACACAAGATAAACACAACAGAACAAATACCCAGAACCCTTTGCAGCACTAACTCTTCCGGGACGCTACAAAATAACCCCCCCCCCCCCACACACACACACACACCTTGTAGAGTACCGGAAGAGTTAGTGCTGCAAAGGGTTCTGGGTATTTGTTCTGTTGTGTTACGGTGCGGATGTTCTCCCGAAATGTGTTTGTCATTCTTGTTTGTAGTGTTACCGCGGCACCGCCGCTGTATATAATCGGCGGGCCAGCTCTAGTGTTAATTTGATATCGCCTCAAGGGCCAGGTGAAATTACACGGTGGGCCAATTTTGGCCCGCGGGCCAGAGTTTGACACCCATGATCTAAGGTATGACCGCCATCTGTTGTTTTTCAGTCACTTATACACACAAACATCCCCTTTATGGTCAGGACGCGCTCTCCTGACCCAGCGCACACACACACACACACACACACACACACACACACACACAGACAGTAGGAATATAAACCCGATGGTTTGGCTTCTCCAAAGTTAGGAGTTTATAATTTTTGACTCGACCTCCTCCAGGAACTGCAGTCCTGTATAATGACACTCGCCTGTAATAAAGCCACTTTTTGTTCTGTACAGCGTCTCCCAAGTCTCTTTTGAGCCAGCCGCACTGCCGTGTCGCCCTTCTGCCCGGACCAGAAACACACCTCACTACTTCGTCCAGCTCTTCCCGGGGGGATCCCGAGGCGTTCCCACATATTTTAACCCCTGCGTTCTCCTACCGGTTTGGACTGGCCCTAAACACCTCCCCAGGGAGGCGTTCAGGGGCATCCTGACCAGATGCCCGAACCACCTTATCTGGCTCCTCTCGGCTTTACTTTGAGCTCCTCCCGAACGCTATTTTGACGTGCTTGACTTCCGGAGGCGGCTCACGCGGCCTCCCACGGACTCCCCCCGCATGTATTCTACGCCAAAAACAAGGATAGGATGTGTGTGTGTTTTTTCCTATTTTTGTGCGTATCAAAATACACCAGCGAGAAGCTCGCGCGTCTGTTCCGCTTGACATTTCCACGACATGCTGGAAGCAGCAGGTGGCTTTACTGTACAAACCCCGTTTCCATATGAGTTGGGAAATTGTGTTAGATGTAAATATAAAACGGAATACAATGATTTGCAAATCATTTTCAACCCATATTCAGTGGAATATGTTACAAAGACAACATATTTGATGTTCAAACTGATAAACATTTTTTTGTTGTTGCAAATAATCATTAACTTTAGAATTTGATGCCAGCCACACGTGACAAAGAAGTTGGGAAAGGTGGCAATAAATACTGATAAAGTTGAGGAATGCTCATCAAACACTTATTTGGAACATCCCACAGGTGTGCAGGCTAATTGGGAACAGGTGGGTGCCATGATTGGGTATAAAAGCAGCTTCCATGAAATGCTCGGTCATTCACAAACAAGGATGGGGCGAGGGTCACCACTTTGTCAACAAATGCGTGAGCAAATTGTTGAACAGTTTAAGAAAAACCTTTCTCAACCAGCTATTGCAAGGAATTTAGGGATTTCACCATCTACGGTCCGTAATATCATCAAAGGGTTCAGAGAATCTGGAGAAATCACTGCACGTAAGCAGCTAAGCCCGTGACCTTCGATCCCTCAGGCTGTACTGCATCAACAAGCGACATCGGTGTGTAAAGGATATCACCACATGGGCTCAGGAACACTTCAGAAACCCACTGTCAGTAACTACATCTGTAAGTGCAAAATAAAACTCTCTTATGCAAGGCAAAAACCGTTTATCAACAACACCCAGAAACGCCGTCGGCTTCGCTGGGCCTGAGCTCATCTAAGATGGACTGATACAAAGTGGAAAAGTGTTCTGTGGTCTGACGAGTCCACATTTCAAATTGTTTTTGGAAACTGGACGTCGTGTCCTCTGGACCAAAAGAGGAAAAGAACCATCCGGATTGTTATAGGCGCAAAGTGTAAAAGGCAGTATCTGTGATGGTATGGGGGTGTATTAGTGCCCAAGACATGGGTAACTTACACATCTGTGAAGGCGCCATTAATGCTGAAAGGTACATACAGGTTTTGGAGCAACATATGTTGCCATCCAAGCAACGTTACCATGAGCTCGGGCCCAGCAAAGCCGGCGGCGTTTCTGGGTGTTGTTGATAAATGGCTTTCGCTTTGCATAGCAGAGTTTTAACTTGCACCTACAGATGTAGCGACAAACTGTAATTACTGACAGTGGTTTTCTGAAGTGTTCCTGAGTCCAAGTGGCGATATCCTTTACACACTGATGTCGCTTTTTGATGCAGTACCGCCTGAGGGGTCGGAGGTCATAGGCATGCCCCTTACGTGCAGTGATTTCTCCAGATTCTCTGAACCTTTTGATGATATTACAGACCATAGATGGTAAAATACCTAAATTCCTTGCAATAGCTCTTTGCAAACTGTTCGACAATTTGCTCACCCATTTGTTCACAAAAATGGTGACCCTCGCCCCGTCCTTGTTTGTGAATGACTGAGCATTTCATGGAAGCTGCTTTTATACCCAATCATGGCACCCACCTGTTCCCAATTAGCCTGTTCACCTGTGGGATGTTCCAAATAAGTGTTTGAGGAGCATTCCTCAATTTTCTCAGTCTTTTTTGCCACTTGTGCCAGCTTTTTTGAAACATGCTGCAGGCATCAAATTCCATATGAGCTAATATTCGCTAAAAATTACAAAGTGCATCAGTTCAAATGTTAAGTATCTTGTCTTTGGAGTCTATTCAATTGAATATAGGTTGAAAAGGATTTGCAAATCATTGTATTCCGTTTTTATTTACCATTTACACAACGGGCCAACTTCACTGGTTTTGGGTTTTGTACTATTCCACCATGAGCTCGCATGTGGTGTGCAGGCCTTCTGTAAATAAAACAAACGAGACTTAAGCCGTGCGTAAATTAACTCCAGGAGGAGATTTGGCTAAAGTTAGACGAGCATTTAGAGCAAACAAGCTGGAAAAGACGTTGAATTGTACTTGGAATTAGGACAAATTAAGACGCTTGACCGGATTACCACACATTCAGTTTGTTCATCCTGTTACATCATGGATCGAATTGTTCATCTTTGGGGGAAGTGACCGATAATTCTTCTTGTGACAACATTTAAATGCCGTATTGATTCTGAAAACAACTGAATGCGGATTTAAACTGAGAATGAAATGAAATGGTCGTTTCAAAACAAATCAACAATACAAATTAACAGAAAAATTTAAAAACATAACTTGAAACTTCCTGTTACCACCAGAACTGAAGGGTTTGTTATCAAATGAATGGGAACATTTAAAGCAAAACACAAATACAACTATTATAGAAAAAAAAACTAACAAAATGTGAAAAACAATAACATTCATTTTTCTAAATCTAAATTCAAATGTTAAATTCAATGACTGTAATTTTACAAAGGCAATCAGTAAAACCCCAAATTACAGGGAAAAAACAAAATAGGGATAAGACTGCTACTAAAATGACCAAGAAATATCCAAAAACAATTTACAAAAAATATTTTTTATTTTAAAAATATACATTTAATCATTAAATTAAATTCTAATAACATTAATAAAAAAATAATACGATTTACGCGGACTTTGAAAAACAAAACAGACAACTATTACTACAGTACTGCACGAAGAAAAATGTTGAATAGAAAAACAAAGCGCTTATGAATTTAAAAAAAATCTACGTTTAAATGTTAAAGGAAATAAGACTAACTTTACAAACGTAATCAATAATAATACAAATTAATGGGAAACTATACAACCAAAACAGGGATACAATTACTAATAGTATGAATAAGATTAAATTAAAGTAAATATTTAGTTCTATTTTTTTTTTTTTAAATCTACATTTAAACATTGAATTGAATTATTGTTTGAAAACTTATCAGTAAACAATACGAAATGCTATTCATGGGAAACTTTGAAAACAAAATATGTATAAAACTATTACTGCTAAGAAGAAAAAATACTAACAGGAAATATTCTAAAAAATACAAAAGTTTTTAAGTTTTTAAATCTATATTGAATATTCAATTTAAATTAAATATAAAAAAATATTATTAATACAAATACAATTACCGTATTTTCCGGACTATAAAGGCGCACTTAAAATCTTTTTTTCCCCTCAAAACTCGACAGTGCGCCTTATAACCCGGTGCGCCTAATGTACGGAATAATTCTGGTGTTGCTTACCGAACTCGAAACATTTTATTTGGTACATGGTGTAATAAGTGTGACCAGTAGATGGCAATCAAACATAAGAGATACGTGTAGACTGCAATATGATGGCAATATGACTCAAGTAAACACCAACATTATAAATGTTCTATTGAAAATAAAGACATTACACATGGCATTCATAAATCTATCAAAATGTTTTAGTGTGTATAATGTACGACATATCTGGCGTTTTGTTTCGCAATATTATGCAAAAGCATATTTTTTTACCTTCCGGTACCTGCTGATCTGTATTTGGGATCTGCATAAATCCTGAAAAATTGTGCTTGTCCGCCTTTGTAGTCCGTGCCGACTCCATAGCCGATAAGCTTCTTCTTTTTCTCTATCTTCTTGTTATGGGACATTCATCCTCCGCTGTTGCCATTTCTAATATAAAGTAGTGTAAAGTTCTTACTTATATCTGTCAGTAAACTCGCCATGAAAGCGCTAAAACATACCGGTGCAGTGAGTTTACATTATTCACCCAAGGAACTTTAGTTATTAGAGAGTTCTGGTCCTTGTTGTTTACGGATAAGATGCTGCTCCGTAATCGATTGAAGTTAAGTCTAAATGTCATTAAAACAGTTAATTCCATCTTTTGACGCTTCTTCCACTCCCGTCCTTGCACGCTACAACAAAGATGACGGGGAGAAGACGCTGCCGAAGGTGAGCCACGTAAATAAGACCACCCACAAAATGGCGCATCCGGAAGCGGATGATCTGTAAAACAATCTATGCAACATTTTCACCAAAGAACCACCATTACATGTTATGTAGACCACAAGGAAGTGTTTTACATTTAGAAAAAAACTAAACTAATATGACCCCTTTAATGCGCCCTATAATCCGGTGCGCCTTATATATGAAAAAAGATCGAAAATAGACCATTCATCGGCAGTGCGCCTTATAATCCGGTGCGCCCTATGGTCCGGAAAATACGGTACTGGAAACATTTAAAAATGCAACGCGGACAAAACTAATACTGCAGTACTGAGAAAGGTAAAAATTAACAGAAAATATTAAATTATCAAATCAAAATTGTATTTTAAAAATGTAAAAACTATGCAAATTGCACAGTAAAAAACAAGACCTACAGACAGGAAACATTTAAATAGATGATTAGAAGTATGAATATGTGTTTATTTGGTTCCATCTTTGTTATTCTTACTGTTGGGTGAGCGATGAAAAGCTGAAATCTTTTTTAAGACTTGGGTCTTTCTTCCGACTCGTCCTCTTCTGAGGCGTGCAGCCAGCCGCATGGAAGGAAGGCCCGCTCGGAGGTCAATTATTCCAAGAGGACTCCTCCCATCAGAGGACTCTGGGGCAAGCCGGCAACCGTTCCGCGGACACAATCACAAGAAGTCGCCCGCTTCCAATTTATTTGATAAGGCGAGTCAGGCTCAGCCGATGCAGAAAGGAAGCAGGATAATAAAGAGGGGCAGGACATTAGAATAATAATTCCGGCAGAGTTCAGAGGGAATGTGCAGAGTGGACCGTGCTTAGCTTTCAATACGCTGCACTGACTCACGTATCAAGATGCGTTTTTTGTTGTTGTTGCTGGAGACACTGGAGCATGACACTGATTGCATGGCAATGCAAGTGGAATTCAGCAAAGAAGACAACTTCTGTGGTCACACAACGGAGTATGATAGAATAGAACAGGTCTTCATTGTCCTTGTGCACGGCTATGGAAAGCAGTACATCCCACACTCTACTTAGGGCACATCCAGACTAGGGCTGCAACAACTAATCAATTATAAAAATAGTTGGCGATTAATTTAGTAATCGATTCGTTGAATCTATGCTATGCGCATGTGCAGAGGCAAATATATATATATATATATATACACATATACAGGTAAAAGCCAGTAAATTAGAATATTTTGAAAAACTTGATTTATTTCAGTAATTGCATTCAAAAGGTGTAACTTGTACATTATATTTATTCATTGCACACAGACTGATGCATTCAAATGTTTATTTCATTTAATTTTGATGATTTGAAGTGGCAACAAATGAAAATCCAAAATTCCGTGTGTCACAAAATTAGAATATTACTTAAGGCTAATACAAAAAAGGGATTTTTAGAAATGTTGGCCAACTGAAAAGTATGAAAATGAAAAATATGAGCATGTGCAATACTCAATACTTGGTTGGAGCTCCTTTTGCCTCAATTACTGCGTTAATGCGGCGTGGCATGGAGTCGATGAGTTTCTGGCACTGCTCAGGTGTTATGAGAGCCCAGGTTGCTCTGATAGTGGCCTTCAACTCTTCTGCGTTTTTGGGTCTGGCATTCTGCATCTTCCTTTTCACAATACCCCACAGATTTTCTATGGGGCTAAGGTCAGGGGAGTTGGCGGGCCAATTTAGAACAGAAATACCATGGTCCGTAAACCAGGCACGGGTAGATTTTGCGCTGTGTGCAGGCGCCAAGTCCTGTTGGAACTTGAAATCTCCATCTCCATAGAGCAGGTCAGCAGCAGGAAACATGAAGTGCTCTAAAACTTGCTGGTAGACTGCTGCGTTGACCCTGGATCTCAGGAAACAGAGTGGACCGACACCAGCAGATGACATGGCACCCCAAACCATCACCCAACTGTGCAAATTTTGCATTTCCTTTGGAAATCGAGGTCCCAGAGTCTGGAGGAAGACAGGAGAGGCACAGGATCCACGTTGCCTGAAGTTTAGTGTAAAGTTTCCACCATCAGTGATGGTTTGGGGTGCCATGTCATCTGCTGGTGTCGGTCCACTCTGTTTCCTGAGATCCAGGGTCAACGCAGCCGTCTACCAGCAAGTTTTAGAGCACTTCATGCTTCCTGCTGCTGACCTGCTCTATGGAGATGGAGATTTCAAGTTCCAACAGGACTTGGCGCCTGCACACAGCGCAAAATCTACCCGTGCCTGGTTTACGGACCATGGTATTTCTGTTCTAAATTGGCCCGCCAACTCCCCTGACCTTAGCCCCATAGAAAATCTGTGGGGTATTGTGAAAAGGAAGATGCAGAATGCCAGACCCAAAAACGCAGAAGAGTTGAAGGCCACTATCAGAGCAACCTGGGCTCTCATAACACCTGAGCAGTGCCAGAAACTCATCGACTCCATGCCACGCCGCATTAACGCAGTAATTGAGGCAAAAGGAGCTCCAACCAAGTATTGAGTATTGTACATGCTCACATTTTTCATTTTCATACTTTTCAGTTGGCCAACATTTCTAAAAATCCCTTTTTTGTATTAGCCTTAAGTAATATTCTAATTTTGTGACACACGGAATTTTGGATTTTCATTTGTTGCCACTTCAAATCATCAAAATTAAATGAAATAAACATTTGAATGCATCAGTCTGTGTGCAATGAATAAATATAATGTACAAGTTACACCTTTTGAATGCAATTACTGAAATAAATCAAGTTTTTCAAAATATTCTAATTTACTGGCTTTTACCTGTATATTAGTGTGACACAGCGCTCACACAACTGTCATTTAGGTGTCATCAAAAATAGCAAAATAAATGTCCCAGAAAACAAAATCCCTAACAGTCTACCGACAAAAAGTCATCCGCGGACTTCACCGACAAAGAGCGGTAAAAACTCGGAAGATCTTTGGCGGCGGGAGAGATATGAGAGCATTAAGGAGACAGAGATAAAAAAAGAACGCCAACAAGAGAGGATGAAATTCGAAGAAGGTTGGCGGGTGTATTGTTCTCCATGCTCTACGCTGTTTTTGCTCCCTCAAGGAACTCCTCTTTCAAATTGGACAGTGCCAAGTAAAACTATCTTTCCCGGGGGATGCTCACACACACGCGCACACACACACACACACACACACACACACACACACACAGCTAATGAGCATACTGTAAAGGAGCTCGACACTTCTCCACCCCATGAAAAAACTCACAACGGGCAGCTGATACATATATTTTTTTGCTGCCCCCGTCAGTCAGGGGCCGTGATTTGTCCTAACTTTCCCTCCCTATACGGCGCCCTCTGCCTGTGAGAGACCCCAACTCAGGGGTCGGCAACCCAAAACGTTGAGCCATATTGGACCAAAAATACAAAAAACAAATCTGTCTGGAGTCGCAAAAAATTCGAAGCCGTCTGTAAGTCTTATAATGAAGGCAACACATGGCGTAAGTGTCTATATTAGCCTACTATCAAAATTAGAGATGTCCAATAATGGCTTTTTTTCCGATATTGTCCTATTCTTAATTACCAATTCCGATATCAACCGATACCGATATATACAGTGGTGGAATTAACACATTATTATGCCTAATTTTGCTGTGATGCCCCGCTGGATGCATTAAACAATGTAACAAGGTTTTCCAAAAATAAATCAACTCAAGTTATGGAAAAAAATGCCAACATGGCACTGCCATATTTATTATTGAAGTCACAAAGTGCATTATTTGTTTTTAACATGCCTCAAAACAGCAGCTTGGAATTTGGGACATGCTCTTCCTGAGAGAGCATGAGGAGGTTGAGGTGGGCGGGGTAGAGGGTAGCGGGGGGTGTATATTGTAGCGTCCCGGAAGAGTTAGTGCTGCAAGGGCTTCTGGGTATTTGTTCTGTCGTGTTTATGTTGTGTTACGGTGCGGATGTTCTCCCGAAATGTGTTTGTCATTCTTGTTTGGTGTGGGTTCACAGTGTGGCGCATATTTGTAACAGTGTTAAAGTTGTTTATACGGCCACCCTCAGTGTGACCTGTATGGCTGTTGACCAAGTATGCCTTGCATTCACTTGTGTGTGTGTGAAAAGCATTGGATATTATGGGAATGGGACAGGCATGCAAATATTGTTTTCTGGGAGAAATTCAGGAGAATGGTTGCCCGGGAGATTTTCGGGAGGGGCACTGAAATTCGGGAGTCTCCCGGGAAAATCGGGAGGGTTGGCAAGTACCCAACTGCTCTGTACTCCTCCCTACGTCAGTGTACCACTCTGTACAGCGGCGTTTTAAAAAAAGTCATGAATTTTACTTTTTGAAACCGATACCGACAATTTCCGATATTACATTTTAAAGCACTTATCGGCCGATAATATGGGCAGTCCGACATTATCGGACATCTCTAAGCAAAATTACTTCAAAAGTCTTATATAAGTGTTATAACGAAGGCGACACATTACGTAAGTGTCTATATTAGCTATAATAGCCTACTAGCAAAATGACTTCAAAAGTCTTATATAAGTCTTATAATGAAGGCGACACATTATGTAAGTGTCTATATTAGCTATAATAGCCTACTATCAAAATGACTTCAAAAGTCTTATATAAGTTATAATGAATGCGACACATTACGTAAGTGTCTATATTAGCTATAATAGCCTACTATCAAAATGACTTCAAAAGTCTTATATAAATTATAATGACGTTGACACATTACGTAAGTGTCTATATTAGCTATAATAGCCTACTATCAAAATGACTTAAAATGTCTTATAAAAGTTATAATGAAGGCGACACATTACGTAAGTGTCTACATTAGCTATAATGGCCTACTATCAAAATGACTTCAAAAGTCTTATATAAGTGCTGTAATGAAAGCGATACATTACGTAAGTGTCTATATTAGCTATAATAGCCTACTATCAAAATGACTTCAAAAGTCTTATATAAATTATAATGAATGCGACACATTACGTAAGTGTCTATATTAGCTATAATAGCCTACTATCAAAATGACTTCAAAAGTCTTATATAAATTATAATGATGGCGACACATTACATAAGTGTCTATATTAGCTATAATAGCCTACTATCAAAATGACTTTAAAAGTCTTATATAAGTGCTGTAATGAAGGCGATACATTACGTAAGTGTCTATATTAGCTATAATGGCCTACTATCAAAATGACTTCAAAAGTCTTATATAAATTATAATGAATGCGACACATTACGTAAATGTCTATCCATCCATCCATCCATCTTCTACCGCTTATTCCCGTCTATATTAGCTATAATAGCCTACTATCAAAATTACTTCAAAAGTATTATATAAGTTATAATGAAGGCGACACATTACGTAAGTGTCTATATTAGCTATAATAGCCTATTATCAAAATGACTTCAAAAGTCTTATATAAGTGTTGTAATGAAGGCGACACATTACGTAAGTGTCTATATTAGCTATAATAGCCTACTATCAAAATGACTTCAAAAGTCTTATATAAAATATAATGAATGCGACATCCCTTAAGTGTCTATCCATCCATTTTCTACCGCTTATTCCCGTCTATATTAGCTATAATAGCCTACTATCAAAATTACTTCAAAAGTACTATATAAGTTATAATGAAGGCGACACATTACGTAAGTGTCTATATTAGCTATAATGGCCTACTATCAAAATTACTTCAAAAGTCTTACATAAATTATAATGACGGCGACACATAACGTAATTGTCTATATTAGCTATAATAGCCTACTATCAAAATTACTTCAAAAGTCTTATATAAGTTATAATGAAGGCGACACATTATGCAAGTGTCTATATTAGCTATAATGGCCTACTATCAAAATGACTTCAAAAGTCTTATATAAATTATGACGGCGACACATTACATAAGTGTCTATATTAGCTATAATAGCCTACTATCAAAATGACTTCAAAAGTCTTATATAAATTATAATGAATGCGACACATTACGTAAGTGTCTATATTAGCTATAATAGCCTACTATCAAAATGACTTCAAAAGTCTTATATAAATTATAATGAATGCGACACATTACGTAAGTGTCTATATTAGCTATAATAGCCTACTATCAAAATGACTTCAAAAGTCTTATATAAATTATAATGATGGCGACACATTACATAAGTGTCTATATTAGCTATAATAGCCTACTATCAAAATGACTTTAAAAGTCTTATATAAGTGCTGTAATGAAGGCGATACATTACGTAAGTGTCTATATTAGCTATAATGGCCTACTATCAAAATTACTTCAAAAGTCTTACATAAGTTATAATGAATGCGACACATTACGTAAGTGTCTATATTAGCTATAATAGCCGACTATCAAAATGACTTAAAAAGTCTTATACAAGTTATAATGAAGGCGACACATTACGTAAGTGTCTATATTAGCTATAATGGCCTACAATCAAAATGACTTCAAAAGTCTTATATAAGTGCTGTAATGAAGGCGATACATTACGTAAGTGTCTATATTAGCTATAATGGCCTACTATCAAAATGACTTCAAAAGTCTTATATAAATTATAATGACGTTGACACATTACGTAAGTGTCTATATTAGCTATAATAGCCTACTATCAAAATGACTTCAAAAGTCTTATATAAATTATAATGAATGCGACACATTACGTAAGTGTCTATATTAGCTATAATAGCCTACTATCAAAATGACTTAAAATGTCTTATAAAAGTTATAATGAAGGCGACACATTATGTAAGTGTCTATATTAGCTATAATGGCCTACTATCAAAATGACTTCAAAAGGCTTATATAAGTGCTGCAATGAAGGCGATACATTACGTAAGTGTCTATATTAGCTATAATAGCCTACTATCAAAATGACTTCAAAAGTCTTATATAAATTATAATGACGTTGACACATTACGTAAGTGTCTATATTAGCTATAATAGCCTACTATCAAAATGACTTCAAAAGTCTTATATAAGTGCTGTAATGAAGGCGATACATTACGTAAGTGTCTATATTAGCTATAATAGCCTACTATCAAAATGACTTCAAAAGTCTTATATAAATTATAATGAATGCGACACATTACGTAAGTGTCTATCCATCCATCCATCCACTACCGCTTATTCCCGTCTATATTAGCTATAATAGCCTACTATCAAAATTACTTCAAAAGTATTATACAAGTTATAATGAAGGCGACACATTACGTAAGTGTCTATATTAGCTATAATAGCCTATTATCAAAATGACTTCAAAAGTCTTATATAAGTGTTGTAATGAAGGCGACACATTACGTAAGTGTCTATATTAGCTATAATAGCCTACTATCAAAATGACTTCAAAAGTCTTATATAAAATATAATGAATGCGACATCCCTTAAGTGTCTATCCATCCATTTTCTACCGCTTATTCCCGTCTATATTAGCTATAATAGCCTACTATCAAAATTACTTCAAAAGTACTATATAAGTTATAATGAAGGCGACACATTACGTAATTGTCTATATTAGCTATAATAGCCTACTATCAAAATGACTTCAAAAGTCTTATATAAGTTATAATGAAGGCGACACATTATGCAAGTGTCTATATTAGCTATAATGGCCTACTATCAAAATGACTTCAAAAGTCTTATATAAATTATGACGGCGACACATTACATAAGTGTCTATATTAGCTATAAGAGCCTACTATCAAAATTACTTTAAAAGTCTTACATATGTTAAGTTCCACTCTTCTACTCCAAAAGTACCCACAGACAATTCATGATTTCCAATTAGTCAACTTTTTATTTTCCAACTTGAAGCATTGTTGGTTTCATTTTAGTTGATCTTCAATTAATCATCAGGTTGTAAACCTTCAAACCACAGAAACAGAGACGTTAATGGAATTAAACTAGGGATGTCCGATAATGGCTTTTTGCCGATATCCGATATTGTCCAACTCTTTAATTACCGATACCGATACCGATATCAACCGATATATACAGTCGTGGAATTAACACATTATTATGCCTAATTTGGACAACCAGGTATGGTGAAGATAAGGTACTTTAAAAAAAAAAAAAAAAAAAAAGAAATAAATTCAAAACATTTTCTTGAATAAAAAAGAAAGTAAAACAATATAAAAACAGTTACATAGAAACTAGTAATTAATGAAAATGAGTAAAATGAACTGTTAAAGGTTAGTACTATAAGTCGGACACGTTTCCAGTGAGTGTTGGACTCCGCCAAGGCTGCCCTTTGTCACCGATTCTGTTCATAACTTTTATGGACAGAATTTCTAGGCGCAGTCAAGGCGTTGAGGGGATCTGGTTTGGTGGCTGCAGGATTAGGTCTCTGCTTTTTGCAGATGATGTGGTCCTGATGGCTTCATCTGGCCAGGATCTTCAGCTCTCACTGGATCGGTTCACAGCTGAGTGTGAAGCGACTGGGATGAGAATCAGCACCTCCAAGTCCGAGTCCATGGTTCTCGCCCGGAAAAGGGTGGAGTGCCATCTCTGGGTTGGGGAGGAGAAGATCTTGCCCCAAGTGGAGGAGTTCAAGTACCTCGGAGTCTTGTTCACGAGTGAGGGAAGAGTGGATCGTGAGATCGACAGGCGGATCGGTGCGGCGTCTTCAGTAATGCGGACGCTGTATCGATCCGTTGTGGTGAAGAAGAAGCTGAGCCGGAAGGCAAAGCTCTCAATTTACCGGTCGATCTACGTTCCCATCCTCACCTATGGTCATGAGCTTTGGGTTATGACCGAAAGGACAAGATCACGGGTACAAGCGGCCGAAATGAGTTTCCTCCGCCGGGTGGCGGGGCTCTCCCTTAGAGGTAGGGTGAGAAGCTCTGTCATCCGGGAGGAGCTCAAAGTAAAGCCGCTGCTCCTCCACATCGAGAGGAGCCAGATGAGGTGGTTCGGGCATCTGGTTAGGATGCCACCCGAACGCCTCCCTAGGGAGGTGTTTTAGGGCACGTCCGACCGGTAGGAGGCCGCGGGGAAGACCCAGGACACGTTGGGAAGACTATGTCTCTCGGCTGGCCTGGGAACGCCTCGGGGTCCCACAGGAAGAGCTGGACGAAGTGGCTGGGGAGAGGGAAGTCTGGGCTTCCCTGCTTAGGCTGCTGCCCCCGCGACCCGACCTCGGATAAGCGGAAGAAGATGGATGGATGGGTTAGTACTATTAGTGGACCAGCAGCACGCACAATCATGTGTGCTTACGGACTGTATCCCTTGCAGACTGTATTGATATATATTGATATATAATGTAGGAACCAGAATATTAATAACAGAAAGAAACAACCCTTTTGTGTGAATGAGTGTGAATGGGGGAGGGAGGTTTTTTTTAGGTTGGTGCACTAATTGTAAGTGTATCTTGTGTTTTTTATGTTGATTTAATAATAATAAAAAAAATACGATACCGATAATAAAAAAAACGATACCGATAATTTCCGATATTACATTTTAACGCATTTATCGGCAGGCCGATATTATCGGACATCTCTAGATTAAACAGGTATTTTCAAACAATGTTTTACGAATACTTTTAAACCTCTGAATAATGTTTTAACTTTCCAATTAGAGGTTTAAACCTAATGCGTCTAAACTTTTAAACAAAGACATTGCGTGTCAAAAATAATATAGACATGTTGAATTAAATGCATGTAGATGAACTAGCGAATTAATTACCCATTTGAAACGAATTAACGAATTAACTTAAATCAATTGAATGGAACAAGCAGGTTAAATGAACTGAACTAAATCCATTCAACAATTAAGAGTTGTAGAGGCAGGGATTTGTTTCTCACTGGTCACCTGGGATAGTGGGTGTGGCTACATGTGTGTGTGTGTGTGTGTGTGTGTGGGCGGAGTGTGTGTGGGGCTGAGAGATTGCTGAATGAATAACACCTGCACCTGCCTGTGAATTGTTTGGCTTGTATGGAGAGAGAGTGAACCAGGGTGCCGTTACTTCTGTTGACCGCAAAGGGACCACAAACCATCTGCATGTAATGTGTTGTATGTTTACTAAAAGGGAAAATAAATCACCCTCAAAACAGCAGTAATGACTTCATGTTGCATCCTTGGACCCTGCATGTCAGCCAGAGCCCTGCTTTCCACTCTCAATGACTAATTAGTTTCTGATAGTCACACAACAAGAGTAATTAAAAGGGAATTAAGAAACTACAAGAATGGCTACGAGCTTGTAGATTCTCTTTTCTCGACGTCTTTTAAACTTTTAACATTCTAAAAAAATCAAGCTTAACTTTTAGCAAGAGTTAAACAGTTAACTTTGCATTAATCTGTTGTACTTTTACCTTTAAACGAGAGATGTCCCGGCCGATAAATGCTTTAAAATGTAATATCGGAAATTATCGGTATCGTTTTTTTTTTTATTATCGGTATCGGTTTTTTGTTGTTGTATTAAATCAACATAAAAAACACAAGATACACTTACAATTAGTGCACCAACCCAAAAAACCTCTTCTTCTAGTTATTTTATTTTATTAATTTAAAAAAAAAAGGACCTTATCTTCACCATACCTGGTTGTCCAAATTAGGCATAATAATGTGTTAATTCCACGACTATATATATATATTGGTATCGGTTGATATTGGTATCAGTAATTAAAGAGTTGGACAATATCGGGATATCGGCAAAAAGCCATTATCGGACATCCCTACTTTAAACCCTTTTAACTTTAACCATTTGCCATTTTAACTTAAGCTTAACCCATTTGCGTGTGCTTTAAACTTTAAACAGTGGTCCCCAACCAAAATGTTTTTTTATTAATTTTTTTATTAAATCAACATAAAAAAACAAGACACACTTACAATTAGTGCACCAAAAGGTTTGTTTCTTTCTGTTATTAATATTCTGGTTCCTACATTATATATCAATATATATCAATACAGTCTGCAAGGGATACAGTTTGTAAGCACACATGATTGTGCGTGCTGCTGGTCCACTAATAGTACTAACCTTTAACAGTTAATTTGACTCATTTTCATTAATTACTAGTTTCTATGTAACTGTTTTACTTTCTTTTTTATTCAAGAAAATGTTTTTCATTTATTTATCTTATTTTATTAATTTTAAAAAAAAGGACCTTATCTTCACCATACCTAGTTGTCCAAATTAGGCATAATAATGTGTTAATTCCACGACTATATATATTGGTATCGGTAATTAAAGAGTTGGACAATATCGGGATATCGGCAAAAAGCCATTATCGGACATCCCTACTTTAAACCCTTTTAACTTTAATAATTTGCCATTTTAACTTAAGCTTAACCCATTTACGTGTGCTTTAAACTTTAAACCAGTGGTTCCCAACCAATTTTTTTTTTTTCTTTTTTTTTTTTTTTTAAATTAAATCAACATAAAAAAACACAAGATACACTTACAACAATTAGTGCACCAACCCAAAAAACCTCCCTCCCCCATTTATACTCAATCACACAAAAGGGTTGTTTCTGTTATTAATATTCTGGTTCCTACATTATATATCAATATATATCAATACAGTCTGCAAGGGATACAGTCCGTAAGCACACATGATTGTGCGTGCTGCTGGTCCACTAATAGTACTAACCTTTAACAGTTAATTTTACTCATTTTCATTAATTACTAGTTTCTATGTAACTGTTTTTATATTGTTTTACTTTCTTTTTTATTCAAGAAAATGTTTTGAATTTATTTATCTTATTTTATTAATTTAAAAAAAAAGGAACTTATCTTCACCATACCTGGTTGTCCAAATTAGGCATAATAATGTGTTAATTCCACGACTGTATATATTGGTATCGGTTGATATCGGTATCGGTAATTAAAGAGTTGGACAATATCGGGATATCGGCAAAAAGCCATTATCGGACATCCCTACTTTAAACCCTTTTAACTTTAATAATTTGCCATTTTAACTTAAGCTTAACCCAAGTACGTGTGCTTTAAACCAGTGGTCCCCAACCAATTTTAATTTTTTTTAATTTTTTTTTTATTAAATCAACATAAAAAAACACAAGATACACTTACAACAATTAGTGCACCAACCCAAAAAACCTCCCTCCCCCATTTATACTCAATCACACAAAAGGGTTGTTTCTGTTATTAATATGCTGGTTCCTACATTATATATCAATATATATCAATACAGTCTGCAAGGGATACAGTCCGTAAGCACACATGATTGTGCGTGCTGCTGGTCCACTAATAGTACTAACCTTTAACAGTTAATTTGACTCATTTTCATTCATTACTAGTTTCTATGTAACTGTTTTTATATTGTTTTACTTTGTTTTTTATTCAAGAAAATGTTTTGAATTTATTTATCTTATTTTATTATATTAATCTTTAAAAAAAAAAGGACCTTATCTTCACCATACCTGGTTGTCCAAATTAGGCATAATAATGTGTTAATTCCACGACTGTATATATCGGTATCGGTTGATTTCGGTATCGGTAATTAAAGAGTTGGACATTTTATATTGTTTTACTTTCTTTTTTATTCAAGAAAATGTTTTGAATTTATTTATCTTATTTTATTATATTAATCTTTTTTTAAAAAAAACCTTATCTTCACCATACCTCGTTGTCCAAATTAGGCATAATAATGCATTAATTCCACGACTGTATATATCGGTATCGGTTGATTTCGGTATCGGTAATTAAAGAGTTGGACATTATCGGGATATCAACAAAAAGCCATTATCGGACATCCCTACTTTAAACCCTTTTAACTTTAACCATTTGCCATTTTAACTTAAGCTTAACCCATTTACGTGTGCTTTAAACTTTAAACCAGTGATCCCCAACCAAAATGTGTATTTTTTTTATTTTTATTAAATCAACATAAAAAAGCACAAGATACACTTACAATTAGTGCACCAACCCCAAAAAACTCCCTCCCTCATTCGCACAAAAGGGTTGTTTCACTTACAGTCTGCAGGGATACAGTCCGTAAGCACACATGATTGTATTTTTTTATGACAATAAAAAAAATAAAAATACCACCCCGTCCCCGGTCCGTGGGACAAATTTTCAAGCGTTGACCGGTCCGCAGCTACAAAAAGGTTGGGGACCACTGCTTTAAACAACTTCAAACACAGTATGCAATCAATGCTCAAACTCAAATGCAGTGGTTCAACTTAAACGTTAAAGTTAAAGTACCAATGATTGTCTCTCTCACACACACACACACACACACACACACACACACACACACACACACACACACACACACACACACACACACGAGTTGTGGCGAAATTATTCTCTGCATTTGACCCATCACCCTTGATCACCCCCTGGGAGGTGAGGGGAGCAGTGAGCAGCAGCAGTGGCCGCGCCCGGGAAGCATTTTTGGTGATTTAACCCCCAATTCCAACCCTTGATGCTGAATACCAAGCAGGGAGGTAATGGGTCCCATTTTTATTAGTCTTTGGTATGACTCGGCCGGGGTTTGAACTCACAACCTAGCGATCTCAGGGCGGACACTCTAACCACTAGGCCACTGAGTAGGTAACTTGAACCCAGCAGTTCAAACAAACAAATTAAGATAGTTGAGTAAGCCAATCAAGAAGCTCGCAGGTACAAGTTAAGCATATGAAAGTGAGAATTTCGACGGTCATCAAATGAACAAGCATATTCACCGACCATTGGTGTGTTTGGAGAAACTTGTAGAGTAGATCTTGCGCTTGTGGCTACTTGCTGTTCTTCCTCGCATGCAGCTCGTTTGGTGAATGAATCTGACTGAACCTCCGTTCCTTTTCAGGTGCCTTCAATCAGTAATTTGGCGGCCATATTCCCTCGGCATTCTGGGAATTGTAGTTCTCAGTGGTTTTGACCGTGTCGTTTTCCACCATGTAGGGCATGGATTGACTCTTGACTGACACTTCTGAGATTTTTAACTCCACAATATAAGTGTTATAATGAAGGCAACACATGACGTAAGTGTCTATATTAGCTATAATAGCCTACTATCAAAGTGACTATGTGTCGCAGGCTGAAGCAAATCTTCGTTGACAGAAATGTTGAAACGTAATATTTATTCTACACATTTTTATAACATTAGAAATAGAGATGTCCGATAATGGCTTTTTTTTCCGATATCCGATATTGTCCAACTCTTAATTACCGATTCCGATATCAACCGATACCGATATATACAGTCGTGGAATTAACACATTATTATGCCTAATTTTGTTGTGATGCCCCGCTGGATGCATTAAACAATGTAACAAGGTTTTCCAAAATAAATCAACTCAAGTTATGAAAAAAAATGCCAACATGGCACTGCCATATTTATTATTGAAGTCACAAAGTGCATTATTTGTTTTTAACATGCCTCAAAACAGCAGCTTGGAATTTGGGACATGCTCTCCCTGAGAGACCATGAGGAGGTTGAGGTGGGCGGGGTTGAGTTGGGGGGTAGAGGGTAGCGGGGGGTGTGTATTGTAGCGTCCCGGAAGAGTTAGTGCTGCAAGGGCTTCTGGGTATTTGTTCTGTTGCGTTTATGTTGTGTTATGGTGTGGATCCATCCATCCATCCATTTTCTACCGCTTATTCCCTTCGGGGTCACAGGGGGGCGCTGGAGCCTATCTCAGCTACAATCGGGCGGAAGGCGGGGTACACCCTGGACAAGTTGCCACCTCATCGCAGGGCCAACATAGATAGACAGACAACATTCACATTCACATTCACACACTAGGGCCAATTTAGTGTTGCCAATCAACCTTACGGTGTGGATGTTCTCCCAAAATGTGTTTGTCATTCTTGTTTGGTGTGGGCTCAAAGTGTGGCGCATATTTGTAACAGTGTTAAAGTTGTTTATACGGCCACCCTCAGTGTGACCTGTATGGCTGTTGACCAAGTATGAAATGCATTCACTTGTGTGTGTGAAAAGCCGTAGATATTATGTGAATGGGCCGGCACCCAAAGACAGTGCGTTTAAGGCACGCCTCCAATATTGTTATCTGGGAGAAATTCGGGAGAATGGTTGCCAGGGAGATTTTCGGGGGGGGGTACTGAAATTCGGGAGTCTCCCGGGAAAATCGGGAGGGTTAGCAAGTATGACTGGGAGATGCAACTGCTCTGTACTTCTCCCTACGTCCGTGTACCACTCCGTACAGCGGCGTTTTAAAAAGTCATAAATTTTACTTTTTGAAACCGATACCGATGATTATTACATTTTAAAGCATTTATTGGCCTATAATATCGGCAGTCCGATATTATCGGACATCTCTAATTAGAAACTATTAAATCAGAGGCTACTCAGAAGGTGAGATAACTCCGGGAAATGACTGTCTTAGAATGGCCAAAGGTATAAATGTGTGTGTCTAAGTTAAAGGAAACGGCAGGCTGTCTTCTTTTAATAGATTTATTACAATCTTTGGCAAGCTATGTAATGTTTGCTGTGGTCTGGAACAACATGGCACACAAACAACTATCTGAAATGCAGCCAATATTACATACTGTACAGATAATGTGTCATGCGACATGCAAATCAAATGATATATGAAGAGGATACAAGTAAACGATATTAAATTAGCTCAAATATTCCTACAAATGAGGCATAATGATGCAATACAGCTAGCCTAAATAGCATGTTAGCATTGATTAGCTTGTAGTCACGCTCCGACCAAATATGCCTGATCAGCACTCCAACATGTCAATAACGTCAACAAAGCGCACCTTTGTGCATTCACGCACAGTATAAAACTTTTGGTGGACAATATGAGACAAACAAGGAGTGGAAGATTTTACATGTAAACAAACTGTTATGTTTGTATTTTTTCCCCCATCTTTTTCCATTTTCAATCCTTTTTTTTTTTTTAATGCTCCAGGGAGCCACTAAAGAGCCGCGGGTTGCTGACCTCTGCACTAAACTTTACAAAACAAAATTTGGCACAAACATTTAGGGGACTGGCAAGCACATGTGTAAAATTTGAACTAGATTGCTTAAAAAACAAGGCCGCCATCAAGTGACAAAGGGCGGGACTTAGCAACCGTTTAGCCCGTAAGTCTTTTGTTTCTAAAACTTTAAGGATATCAGAATTACAGATACAATTATGTTTTGCCATTGGTATTTTTCTTTATCCCCTGGTGGTCAAATCAGGCACATGAACAATAACAAGATCTGATAGCTCAGTTACAGCTAATTTTATTATTAACACTATTCTGTGTTATATGTGTTTTATGTTGCACGATTGCACCAAGAAAAATTCCTAGTTTGTGAACCCGTTCTCAAACAATGGCAATAAAAACTATTCTGATTCGGATTCTGATTCAAAAGGTTTTGTGATTACCTTTGTAACAGAACAATATGTTTGTATTAAATTTAATTGATCTAAAAATTAAAAGCCAGGGCTGCCACAAAGTCGCATTCTTAGCACCCTTCTGTTTTATTAATTTTGCTGGAATATCTGAGTCAATATCAATATCAATATCAATATCAATATCAATATCAATGTCTCCTAATTTTACATGCGGGTGATACAAATCAATCCGACCTTGAATTTCCAATCAGCATACTTGCCAACCTTGAGACCTCCGATTTCGGGAGGTGGGGGGTGGGGGCGTAGTCGGGGGTGGGGCGGGGCGTGGTTAAGAGGGGAGGAGTATATTGACAATTAGAATTCACCAAGTCAAGTATTTCATACACACATATATATATATATATATATATATATATATATATATATATATATATATATATATATATATATATATATATGTATGTGTGGGGAAAAAAATCACAAGACTATTTCATCTCTACAGGCCTGTTTCATGAGGGGGGGTACCCTCAATCGTCAGGAGATTTTAATGGGAGCATTCACATACCATGGTTTATATAGGGCACAGAGTGGGTGGGTACAGGCTGGCCTAGGGGCGTGGTGATTGGCTCATGTGTTACCTAGGAGGTGTTTCCGTCTATGGCGGCATGTTGTTACAATTTCGCTGCGCTTGTTGAGGGATGACAGGTCTGGACGGTAAATAATAAACAGTTTCTCTTTCAAGCATAGGTTGCATCTTTTATTACCACTATTGTAAGGTGTGCTGGATGCAAGAATTTGCCATGTTATTGAATATTCAACATTATTGTCTTTGAGTTCCCAAATGTGTTTGCTGAGTTCTGTGGTATTTCGCAGGTTTTTGTTCCTGAAAGAAGCCTTGTGATTGTTCCATCTGGTTTTGAATTCTCCCTCGGTTAATCCTACATATGTGTCGGATGTGTTAATGTCCTTGCGTATTACCTTAGATTGGTAGACAACTGATGTTTGTAAGCACCCCCCGTTGAGAGGGCAATCAGGTTTCTTTCGGCAGTTACATGCTTTGTTGGTTTTGGAGTCGTTCTGACTGGGGGTCGACGGCTCATTTGCAATTGTTTTGTTGTGGTTTGAGATGATTTGTCGTATATTGTTCATGCAGCTGTAGCTCAATTTGATGTTGTTCTTGTTGAATACTTTTCTTAGGTTGTTGTCTTTGGGAAAGTGTTTGTCAATCAGGTTGAGGAATTTGTGTCCAATGTTCGTTGAGACATTTTTGCTGTATGGGGGGTTGTACCAGATGATGCCGCTTCGTTTTCTGTTCTGTTATATATATATATATATATATATATATATATATATATATATATATATATGTATGAAATACTTGACTTGGTGAATATATATATATATATATATATATATATATATATATATATATATATATATATATATATATATATATATATATGTATGAAATACTTGACTTG
>NC_084556.2:6072500-6135000 GCF_033978685.3 Nerophis lumbriciformis
TGGGTAGAGTAGCCAGAAATTGTACTCAAGTAAGAGTACTGTTACTTTAGAGATTTATTACTCAAGTAAAAGTAATGAGTAGTCACCCGAATATTTACTTGAGTAAAAGTAAAAAGTATGTTGTGAAAAAACTACTCAAGTACTGAGTAACTGATGAGTAACATACACACACATATCATATATATATATATATATATATATATATATATATATATATATATATATATATATATATACATATATATATATATATATATATGTGTGGGAAAAAAATCACAAGACTATTTCATCTCTACAGGCCTGTTTCATGAGGGGGGGTACCCTCAATCGTCAGGAGATTTTAATGGGAGCATTCGCATACCATGGTTTATATAGGGCACAGAGTGGGTGGGTACAGGCTGGCCTAGGGGCGTGGTGATTGGCTCATGTGTTACCTAGGAGGTGTTTCCGTCTATGGCGGCATGTTGTTACAATTTCGCTGCGCTTGTTGAGGGATGACAGGTCTGGACGGTAAATAATAAACAGTTTCTCTTTCAAGCATAGGTTGCATCTTTTATTACCACTATTGTAAGGTGTGCTGGATGCAAGAATTTGCCATGTTATTGAATATTCAACATTATTGTCTTTGAGGTCCCAAATGTGTTTGCTGAGTTCCGTGGTATTTCGCAGGTTTTTGTTCCTGAAAGAAGCCTTGTGATTGTTCCATCTGGTTTTGAATTCTCCCTCGGTTAATCCTACATATGTGTCGGATGTGTTAATGTCCTTGCGTATTACCTTAGATTGGTAGACAACTGATGTTTGTAAGCACCCCCCGTTGAGAGGGCAATCAGGTTTCTTTCGACAATTACATCCTTTGTTGGTTTTGGAGTCGCTCTGTCTGAGGGCCGATGGCTCATTTGCAATTGTTTTGTTGTGGTTTGAGATGATTTGTCGTATATTGTTCATGCAGCTGTAGCTCAATTTAATGTTGTTCTTGTTGAATACTTTTCTTAGGATGTTGTCTTTGGGAAAGTGTTTGTCAATCAGATTGAGGAATTTGTGTCCAATGTTCGTTGAGACGTTTTTGCTGTATGGGGGGTTGTACCAGATGATGTCGTTCCGTTTTCTGTTCTTTTTTGGCTGGTTTCCTGGTGTGGGTTCATAGGTGAGGGTGAAATTGTATCCGCTTTCATCAAGGGCTTTTTGGTACGGGGGGGTTGCTTGGTCAAATTCAGCTTTGCTAGATGACAGCATCGATAGCCTTTTATTGATTCCGGTAGGTATTCTTTTCGTGGTGGTGGGTGGGTGGTTGCTGTCATGGTGCACGTATTGGAGTGTTGTGTTGGGTTTCGTGACTATATATATATATATATATATATATATATATATATATATATATATATATATATACATACATATATACACATACATTGATATATACAGTATATCATTTATATTTATTTATTTTGCCGTTTTTGTTTACATGTTAAAGGTGTTTTAATGAATATACATGCATGTTTAACACATATAGATTCCTTTCTTTCATGTTGACAAGAATATAAGTTGGTGTATTACCTGATTCTGATGACTTGCATTGACTGTAATCAGACAGCAGTGCTTAACGTCCACGTTTTCAAATGCAGGAGAAAAAAAGTTCCTCCTTTCTGTCTAATACCACATGAAAGTGGTTGGTTTTTGGTATCTTATTTGTCCAGCTTCCATATTCGTTTTCACACACTTTACAAGAAATACATTGGCGGAAAATTCCGAGGCTTGCTAGCTTGTTTGCGCTGGCTTTCGGAGACTCTTGTTTTGAAAGCGCAGGCGCGATGGAGCGGCACTTTTATTGTGAAGACAGGAACTGTGCAGTCAGTCTTTAGGCTTGTGACGGGATGTACGTTTGAAATAAAAAAAGTGTCTTTTTTCCTTCACACTTTTGATTGATTGATTGAAACTTGTATTAGTAGATTGCACAGTACAGTACATATTCCGTACAATTGACCACTAAATGGTAACACCCCAATAAGTTTTTCAACTTGTTTAAGTCAGGTCATGTGACCGCCTGGCTCTGTTTGATTGGTCCAACGTCACCAGTGACTGCATCTGATTGGTGGAACGGAGTCAAACGTCACTAGTGACTGCATTTTATTGGTGGAACGGAGTGAAACGTCACCAGTAACGCAGGCACTATGAAGGTCTGTCTGACAGACCAAAACAAACAAAGCGTGCATTAACAGATCGATAAAAATTAGTAGCGAGTAGCGAGCTGAATGTAGATAAAAGTAGCGGAGTAAAAGTAATGGAGTAAAAGTAGCGTTTCTTCTCTATAAATATACTCAAGTAAAAGTAAAAGTAAGTTGCATTAAAACTACTCTTAGAAGTACAATTTATCCCAAAAGTTACTCAAGTAGATGTAACGGAGTAAATGTAGCGCGTTACTACCCACCTCTGGTACTTAACAAAAAAGGTGAAATAACTGAAAACATGTTTTATATTCTCGTTTCTTCAAAATAGCCACTCTTTGCTCTGAGTACTGCTTTGCACACTCTTGGCATTCTCTTGATGAGCTTCAAGCACACCTGTGAAGTCAAAAACCATTTCAGGTGACTACCTCTTGAAGCTCATCGAGAGAATGCCAAGAGTGTGCCAAAAAATAATCAAAGCAAAGGGTGGCTATTTTGAAGAAACTAGAAAAAAAACATGTTTTTAGTTATTTCACCTTTTTTTAGTTAAGTACATAACTCCACATGTGTTCATTCATAGTTTTGATGCCTTCAGTGACAATCTACAATGTAAATAGTCATGAAAATAAAGAAAACACATTGAATTAAAAGGTGTGTCCACACTTTTGGCCTGTACTGTACACAGACTTCAAATGTAAGACAATCTGTCTTTTTCAGACTTTTGTCTTGTTCTGTATAAACCCATAAAATACGTCCCTGGACACAGAAGAACCTTAATTATGATCAGGCCAAAAGTTTGGACACACCTTCTCATTTCAATGCGTTTTCTTTATTTTCATGACTATTTACATTGTAGATTGTCACTGAAGGCATCAAAACTATGACACCTGTGAAGTGAAAACCCTTTCAGGTGACTACCTCTTGAAGCTCATCGAGAGAATGCCAAGAGTGTGCGAAGAAATTATCAAAGCAAAGAGTGGCTATTTTAAAGAAACGAGAATATAAAACGTGTTTTTAGTTATTTCACCTTTTTTAGTTAAGTACATAACTCCACATGTGTTCATTCATAGTTGTGATGCCTTCAGTGACAATCTACAATGTAAATAGTCATGAAAATAAAGAAAACGCATTGAATGAGAAGGTATGTCCAAACTTTTGGCCTGTACTGTACACAGACTTCAAATGTAAGACGATCTGTCTTTTTCAGACTTCTGTCTTGTTGTTTATAAACCCATAAAATACTCATAATTCCTTGCAATAGCTCGTTGAGAAATGTTGTTCTTAAACTGTTCGACAATTTGCTCACGCATTTGTTCACAAAGTGGTGACCCTCGCCCCATCCTTGTTTGTGAATGACTGCGCATTTCATGGAAGCTGCTTTTATACCCAATCATGGCACCCACCTGTTCCCAATTAGCCCGTTCACCTGGGGGATGTTCCAAATAAGTGTTTGATGTGCATTCCTCAACTTCCTCAGTCTTTTTTGCCACTTGTGCCAGCTTTTTTGAAACATGTTGCAGGCATCAACGTTTTTTTTAGTTCGAACGTTAAGTATCTTACCTTTGCAGTCATTTCAATTGAATATAGGTTGACAAGGATTTGCAAATTCTGTTTTTATTTACCATTTACACAACATGCCAACTTCACTGGTTTTGGGTTTTGTAGAATGGAATGCTTTTTATTGTCACTCTACACACTAATTTTATTGCTCAGGCAAATGTAGTGACTTTGTTTTATCAGTGCAGTGTCAATACATGTACCGAGTGTGCCATACATTCACTAAATAGCATATAACAACATACACTGGAAATAAATGAATGACTCGGAACCACATTAGAGCACCTTTTTCTTAAAACCTTGAATTCATTTTGAGTTTATTTACTACCAAACAACCCTGAGAGCCTACAGCGCTTCATTTTCCTATCAAGGGTGCAGGAATTTAGCACTGAGGCGTCTTTTCCTTGCTCCACTGCTCCAAAAGGACAGCGTTCGTGATCAGTAACAAAACTCCATTTGTTTTTGTTGTTTTTTTTTACGTGAAAACAAATAACCGCAGAGACATCACAGTGTTATTATTTCCCGTTACCAAAAACCAGCAGCGACACGGTAAACAGAAAGCGCGCTCATCCGAGTGTGAACACTCCGCGACAACGACCATCCAACATGCTGCCTGACCTCGCACAAGCTGCTGTCCTTTAAGCCCCGCCAGTGTGCACAACATACGGCGCCGCCTCGCACTGCCATGCGTTCAGCTTGATAACAACATTTTTATTAAAAAAACCCCACAAGCAGACACTGGAGAGGGAGGTAAATGCAAGGTGAGGCGAGAGATGGATGAAAAACACGCCTGCAGCTTTTTGGCAGAGATGCTAGAGAATACCTAAAGATGCCGAGGCAGACATTTATTATGTGATGTACTTCTAGTAATTAGCGCATGCTTTGACATAGTCTTTACACCGCTTATGCAACACTTTCCCTGGGGTATTAACAAGTCACTCGCACAAAAAGAACAATATTCCATTGGAACTGTGACTACAGGGTCACCACGGTTTTCGTACGCCCCAATTTCTCGGAACCTTTTCCCTCGGGCTTCGTAATCCGTCTCCGTTTGCATACAGACAATCATTGCTTCCCATGTGTTTTGTTTTTCTGCACAATAAGCCGCTATGGGGCCAAACAAAGTTGCGAGTGCCAGGACTTTGACAAAGAAGGTGCAAAACGCTCTTGAATATCAGAAAGCACTTTTGGAAGGTGGGTCTTCCTTCACCTCTTCCCTATGCAGAGTGAAATGGGACAAGATCAAATAATCTTTAAATAATGACTTAAATGAGTCGATAATTAATCATATTTTAAATTAAATAAATACATTTATTTGATGGAAAGGTACTTTTAATAATTGCCTTTTTAAAAAAAATATTCAATCAATTAATAATTTTACTCATTATTGATTTAATTATTTAATGACCGCTTCATGACCCTCAAAACCTTTCTCTTCAGTAGAATTGAGTCCTAAATAAAGGTAAAACATTAATTTTAGTAATTTATGTCTTTCACATAGATTTTAGCATGTACAAAAAAAAAATTATTCTCCATAAAAGTGTTTTGTGTTCATATTTTTGAGTGTCTGGAACAATTCATTATATTTACAGAATTTATTTGTATTGCTTTGGAATATATATATACATACATGCATATATATACATATATATGCATATACGTATACATACATATATATACATATATATGCATATATATACATACATATATACATACATATATACATACATACATACATACATATATATAGCTAGCTATATATACATATATATATATATATATGTATATATATATACATATATACATATACATATATATATATATATATACATATATACATACATACATACATATATATAGCTAGCTATATATATATATATATATATATATATATAGCTAGCTAGCCGTTAGCTAGCTATGTTTTAGACAACCGCTTGCAGGGCAGTGTTTCAGTGTTTATAGCTCACCCACTATAAAAGTGGGTGACATTGTGATCACCCGGAAAGATGAGGTCACCTACCTAGGTTCTATTCTAGAGGCTAATCTTTCCTGTGATAAAATGGCAACCAAGGTAATCAAAAAGGTCAACCAACGAACGAGATTTCTCTATAGAATCTCCTCTCTGGTCAACAAAAGCACCATGAGGATTCTAGCGGGAACTCTCATTCAACCCTTTTTCGATTACGCATGCACCTCCTGGTACCCTAGCACCTCCAAAACCCTCAAATCTAAACTCCAAACATCCCAGAACAAGCTAGTCAGATTACTTCTCGACCTCCACCCCAGATCACACCTCACTCCTACCCACTTTTTTTTAAAGTGGGCTGGCTCAGGGTGGAGGACAGAGTAAAACAACTTGCACTGAGCCTGGTCTATAAAATCCGCTACACCTCCCTGATACCGAAGTATATGTCAAACTACTTCCTTAACGTAAATGACACACCAGGGGGAGCTCCACTAACCACGTTAAACCCAGATTCCGATCTGACAAAGGTCTTAACTCATTCTCTTTCTATGCCACATCAATGTGGAATGCGCTCCCAACAGGTGTAAAAGAAAGGGCATCTCTATCCTCTTTCAAAACCGCACTAAAAGTACACCTCCAGGCAACTTCAACCCTAAACTAACACCCTCCCCGGATTGTTAATAATCAAATGTAAATAATCAAATGTAGATACTCTTTCTTATGCCTTCTGATCTCTCTCTCTCTCTCTATGTCCACTACTTGCTGTACATATCCTACCAAGTCAGACCGACACTGTTTCAATATCCATTTCTCTGTACTCAATTGTTGATGACTGAAGTGATGATAACAACCAAACCAAACCCCCCAACCCCCCAACCCGGATTGTAAATAATGTAAATAATTCAATGTGATTATCTTGTGTGATGACTGTATTATGACGATAGTATATATCTGATAGTATATATCTGTATCATGAATCAATTTAAGTGGACCCCGACTTAAACAAGTTGAAAAACTTATTCGGGTGTTACCATTTAGCGGTCAATTGTACGGAATATGTACTTCACTGTGCAACCTACTAATAAAAGTCTCAATCAATCAATCAATCAGGGGTTGAAACGAATCAGGCACGGGGGCACACAGGTTGTTCTGGTCACAGTTTGCTACCCGTAACCTAGTCCAGGGTTGTTGTTTTTTTTAGCTCGAGACGGCTTTAGCAAACGGATGGATGGATTCAACAAATGGATTGAACAGCTAATAAATTGTGATTGATCAATACATTTGACTGGTGACCCACACAAATGGTCCATGACCCTCAGTTCGGCCAACCATGTGCTCGTCTTTCAGTGTATCTGCAGACTCTACTCGGGGCGGTATAGCTCGGTTGGTAAAGTGGCCATGCCAGCAACTTGAGGGTTGCAGGTTCGATTCCTGCTTCCGTCATCCTAGTGCGTTCACTCTAATTGTTAGCAAGCTAGAATCGCAAGACAGCTTTTAGAGTTACCCCAATGAGTTCTGACCAAAATTGAGGAGCAAAACGCACAAAAATGTTTGCCAGCTAAACAAAAAACTCTAATTTTTTCCGGTTTATTTTGGGTAAGCACTCCATTTAAGTCAAAATAGATTGGCTCCAAATTCCATATTTGCGCTGAGGAAATCAGTTTCGGGAATGCATAAAATGACCAAAATAAGGTAAATATTGTACATTTTATATATAGTTATGAACGTGTCTGTTAGTACATTATATATATATATATATACATATATATATACACAGTATACTTGCAGTGTGTGTATAAAACATTGATGGAGGGTTTTGAAGTTGTTTTAGATGAGTTCTGACCAAAATTGAGAAGCAAAACGGCCAACAAATGTTTGCAAAAAAACTCCAGTTTTTTAGCTAATCGACTACGTCCTTAGTCTCAGAGGATTGACTACTATTAGAAAGTATTTCAAGGTCGTTTTTATTTAGCCTTAAAAATTTACGTTTTCTACAGTATGTTAGCTGGCGTGAGTTTATCGTTCATCGTTTGAAGTTGTCGGCCACTAATGTTGCTACTTAATTTTGGTAGTATTAGCCGAGTATGTAGCTTCATATTTTTCAAAGTCAGCTTTTACAGTGTTACAAGGAAAATTATTTTGCGTAACCTTGCTAATTAACCAACTACAAAGTTACTTATAAAACAAAATGTCTTATATTACAGACCATCGAGCTAGCACAGCCAATTTACCGTATTTTGCGGACTAAAGAGCGCACCGGGCTATAAGCCACACCCGTTTGGTCTTGCTGGCCATGGACGTTTTTTTCCGGTTTATTTTGGGTAAGCACTCCATTTAAGTCAAAATAGCTTGGCTCCAAGTTCCACATTTGCGCTGAGGAAATCAGTTTCGGTAATGCATAAAATGACCGAAATAAGGTAAATATTGTACATATAAGAAATACTTGACGTTCAGTGAATTCTAGCTATATATATATATATATATATATATATATATATATATATATATATATATATATATATATATATATATATATATACATATATATATATATATATATATATTTTATTATATATATATATATATATATATATATATATATATATATATATATATATATATATATATATATATATATATATATATATATACATATATATATATACATATAATAAATACTTGAATTTCAGTGTTCATTTATTTACACATATACACACACATAACACTCATCTACTCATTGTTGAGTTAAGGGTTGAATTGTCCATCCTTGTTCTATTCTCTGTCTCTATTTTTTGAACCATGCTGAACACCCTCTCTGATGATGCATTGCTGTGTGGCACGCACAAAAGTGCTTTCATCAAATGCACTAGATGGCAGTATTGTCCTGTTTAAGAGTGTCACAACATTGCTGTTTACGGCAGACGAACTGCTTTACGGTAGACGAGAACGTGACTGCTGTTGTTGTGTGTTGTTACCGCTCTGGGAGGACGTTAATGAAACTGCCTAACAATAAACCCACATAAGAAACCAAGAACTCGCCCTCCATCATTCTATAGTTATAACGTGATTGGGCAGGTACGCTGTTTATATTGTGTGCCTGAATTTCGGGAGATTTTCGGGAGAAAATTTGTCCCGGGAGGTTTTCGGGAGAGGCGCTGAATTTCGGGAGTCCCCGGGAAAATCCGGGAGGGTTGGCAAGTATGACTTAGATATTGGGTTTCACTATGTAAAGCGCTTTGAGTCACTAGAGAAAAGCGCTATATAAATATAATTCACTTCACTTCACTACAACATGGCCTGTAATTTACTTTTTGCATTTCCTTCAAATGACTGCCGACGCCAGACAAAAGAAGCACTTTGCTGTCAACACAAGAAAAGACATGTCCATTAAAATGCAAATACCTATTTTTTCTTGTTGAGAAATGACACTTCTAGAGCATTAAACGCCTCTGAAGAAAGTGACAAAAAGAGTTACAGAAAAAGAAAAAATAACTCAGCCAGCACGGAGTAAAAGCTGTTAAAAAAAATAATAAATAAATAAAAAAAGCCAATAACCGTCCCCGTATATATCTGTGTCTTCATGAGCCGCCAACACTCCCCAGTGCTCGGGGACAAAACTGGCAAGCGTGTAAAATGCGTGTTGTGTTTAAACCTACCTAGAAAACACTCGCAAATAGAAACGAGCTTCCCCGGCGTCAACAAAATGATCACTTAGCTCAAACGGGCATGGCGAATGTGAAGCCTTTGCGACCCGTCTGAGCGTACGGTAGGCGCTCGCTAAACGCCGCCGTGATCGTTCTTCAAGCGCCATATGCCCGCCACCAAGACTGTAAGTTCGACGCCGATGCCAACAAATCAATAACTGGAGATGTCTTTGCAGAGCGTCACAACTACAAAGACAATTGTGATGATGTGGTAAAATGTGGACCAAATCGGTCCCGAGGGTAAAGACACATATACTGGGTGTGTATGTGGTACATATACTACAGTACTACACTCTACATCAGACCTGGGCAATTATTTTGGCTCGGGAGGCCAAATTAAAAGAAAAAAAATGTATATCTATTTTTAGGGACACTAACACAAAACCTCACAATAATGTCTGATTGAATGCTTAAAACCGCCTTAAAAAACGGAATGGATTTTAACATTTTTTTACTGAATGAGACACCCAGAATGTACATGAAAATCGAATGTGGGATTTACAATATTACCTATGAACGATAAAACACTGAATATTGACAACATATGAACGTCACACCCCCTCTCGATCGACACATTTTATTGTTATTTCAATCTGTACACCCAGAATGTACATGAAAATAAAGAATGTGGGATTTACAATATTACCTAGGAACGATAAAACACTGAATATTGACAACCTATGAACGTCACACCCCCTCTCGATCGACATATTTTATTGTTATTTCATTGTGTACACCCGGAATGCACATGGAAAAAAAAGAATGTGGGATTTACAATATTACCTATGAACGATAAAACACTGAATATTGACAACATATGAACGTCACACCCCCTCTCGATCGACATATTTTATTGTTATTTCAATGTGTACACCCAGAATGTACATGAAAAAAAAGAATGTGGGATTTACAATATTACCTATGAACGATAAAACACTGAATATTGACAACCTACGAACGTCGCACCCCCTCTTGATCGTAATATTTTATTGTTATCTCATTGTGTACACCCAGAATGTACATGAAAAAAAGAATGTGGGATTTACAATATTACCTATGAACAATAAAACACTGAACATTGACAACATATCAACGTCACACCCCCTCTCGATCGACATATCTTATTGTTATTTCAATGTGTACACTCAGAATGTACATGAAACAAAATAATGTGGGATTTACAATATTACCTATGAACGATAAAACACTGAATATTGACAACAAATGAACGTCACACCCCCTCTCGATCGACACATTTTATTGTTATTTCAATCTGTACACCCAGAATGTACATGAAAATAAAGAATGTGGGATTTACAATATTACCTATGAACGATAAAACACTGAATATTGACAACCTATGAACGTCACACCCCCTCTCGGTCGACATATTTTATTGTTATTTCAATTTGTATACCAGGAATGTACATGAAAATAAAGAATGTGGGATTTACAATATTACCTATGAACGATAAAACACTGAATATTGACAACATATGAACGTCACACCCCCTCTCGATCGACATATTTTATTGTTATTTCAATGTGTACACCCAGAATGTACATGAAAATAAAGAATGTGGGATTTACAATATTACCTAGGAACGATAAAACACTGAATATTGACAACCTATGAACGTCACACCCCCTCTCGATCGACATATTTTATTGTTATTTCATTGTGTACACCCGGAATGCACATGAAAAAAAAAGAATGTGGGATTTACAATATTACCTATGAACGATAAAACACTGAATATTGACAACATATGAACGTCACACCCCCTCTCGATCGACATATTTTATTGTTATTTCAATGTGTACACCCAGAATGTACATGAAAAAAAAGAATGTGGGATTTACAATATTACCTATGAACGATAAAACACTGAATATTGACAACCTACGAACGTCGCACCCCCTCTTGATCGTAATATTTTATTGTTATCTCATTGTGTACACCCAGAATGTACATGAAAAAAAGAATGTGGGATTTACAATATTACCTATGAACAATAAAACACTGAACATTGACAACATATCAACGTCACACCCCCTCTCGATCGACATATCTTATTGTTATTTCAATATGTACACTCAGAATGTACATGAAACAAAATAATGTGGGATTTACAATATTACCTATGAACAATAAAACACTGAACATTGACAACATATCAACGTCACACCCCCTCTCGATCGACACATTTTATTGTTATTTCAATCTGTACACCCAGAATGTACATGAAACAAAATAATGTGGGATTTACAATATTACCTATGAACGATAAAACACTGAATATTGACAACAAATGAACGTCACACCCCCTCTCGATCGACACATTTTATTGTTATTTCAATCTGTACACCCAGAATGTACATGAAAATAAAGAATGTGGGATTTACAATATTACCTATGAACGATAAAACACTGAATATTGACAACCTATGAACGTCACACCCCCTCTCGGTCGACATATTTTATTGTTATTTCAATTTGTATACCAGGAATGTACATGAAAATAAAGAATGTGGGATTTACAATATTACCTATGAACGATAAAACACTGAATATTGACAACATATGAACGTCACACCCCCTCTCGATCGACATATTTTATTGTTATTTCAATGTGTACACCCAGAATGTACATGAAAAAAAAGAATGTGGGATTTACAATATTACCTATGAACAATAAAACACTGAACATTGACAACATATCAACGTCACACCCCCTCTCGATCGACATATCTTATTGTTATTTCAATGTGTACACTCAGAATGTACATGAAACAAAATAATGTGGGATTTACAATATTACCTATGAACGATAAAACACTGAATATTGACAACAAATGAACGTCACACCCCCTCTCGATCGACACATTTTATTGTTATTTCAATCTGTACACCCAGAATGTACATGAAAATAAAGAATGTGGGATTTACAATATTACCTATGAACGATAAAACACTGAATATTGACAACCTATGAACGTCACACCCCCTCTCGGTCGACATATTTTATTGTTATTTCAATTTGTATACCAGGAATGTACATGAAAATAAAGAATGTGGGATTTACAATATTACCTATGAACGATAAAACACTGAATATTGACAACATATGAACGCCACACCCCCTCTCGATCGACATATTTTATTGTTATTTCAATGTGTACACCCAGAATGTACATGAAAAAAAAGAATGTGGGATTTACAATATTACCTATGAACGATAAAACACTGAATATTGACAACCTACGAACGTCGCACCCCCTCTTGATCGTAATATTTTATTGTTATCTCATTGTGTACACCCAGAATGTACATGAAAAAAAAGAATGTGGGATTTACAATATTACCTATGAACAATAAAACACTGAACATTGACAACATATCAACGTCACACCCCCTCTCGATCGACATATCTTATTGTTATTTCAATGTGTACACTCAGAATGTACATGAAACAAAATAATGTGGGATTTACAATATTACCTATGAACGATAAAACACTGAATATTGACAACAAATGAACGTCACACCCCCTCTCGATCGACACATTTTATTGTTATTTCAATCTGTACACCCAGAATGTACATGAAAATAAAGAATGTGGGATTTACATTATTACCTATGAACGATAAAACACTGAATATTGACAACCTATGAACGTCACACCCCCTCTCGGTCGACATATTTTATTGTTATTTCAATTTGTATACCAGGAATGTACATGAAAATAAAGAATGTGGGATTTACAATATTACCTATGAACGATAAAACACTGAATATTGACAACATATGAACGTCACACCCCCTCTCGATCGACATATTTTATTGTTATTTCAATGTGTACACCCAGAATGTACATGCACATAAAGAATGTGGGATTTACAATATTACCTATGAACGATAAAACACTGAATATTGACAATATATGAACGTCACACCGCCTCTTGATCGACATATTTTATTGTTATTTCAATGTGTACACGCGGAATGTACATGAAAATAAAGAATGTGGGATTTACAACATTACCTATGAATGATAAAACACTGAATATTGACAACATATGAACGTCACACCGCCTCTTGATCGACATATTTTATTGCTATTTCAATTTGTACACCCGGAATGTACGTGAAAATAAAGAATGTGGGATTTACAATATTACCTATGAATGATAAAACACTGAATATTGACAACCTATGAACGTCACACCCCCACTCGATCGACATATTTCATTGTTATTTTAATTTGTATACCAGGAATGTACGTGAAAATAAAGAATGTGGGATTCACAATATTACCTATGAACAACAAAACACTGAATATTGACAACATATGAACGTCACACCCCCTCTCGATCGACATATTTTATTGTTATTTCAATGTGTACACCCAGAATGTACATGAAAATAAAGAATGTGGGATTTACAATATTAACTATTAAAGGATAAAACACTGAATATTGACAACATATGAACGTCACACCCCCTCTCGATCCACATATTTTACTATCAAGCGAAAAACAACAAAAATGCAACAAACACAGCGAAATATGAACGTGAAGGGTAAAAAAACAAAAATATCTACAGTCTGATACATCACAAAGCTTTAGAACTTTGTTGTAAAAATGATTTCAGGCCGGCCGCTCTGGAAACACTCTGTGGAAACGCTCCCCACCCACACTGCTTAGTGCCTCGTCTGAGTTTCTGTGACTTGGATTACCAAGATAACGAATTAGATTATCATAGTAACTAGTATATTATGCAAAAGTGCAGATTCCAACTATTGAAATACTTTGTATCGTTCAAGACTTGCGGTCATTTGAAAACATCACTGCACATAATAATGGTAGCTTAAGTTTCCATCTTAAAGATCTAAAAAAAATATTTGGGAATGTCCGGCGGGCCAGATTGAAAAGCTTAACGGGCCGCATGTGGCCCCCGGGCCTTAATTTGCCCAGATCTGGTCTCCATATTGCAATAGAGAGACTTTTAATATAGTAACCCCAGCTCTACAGAATTATCCTTAAAGCCCGCTGATAAGCTACTTTGTAGGGTTGTCCCGATACCAATATTTTGGTACAAAAATGTGTTTCAACACTATGGTACTTTTCTAAATAAAGGCGACCACAGAAAAATTGCATTATTGGCTTTTTTTAACCAAAAAATCTCATGATATATTAAACAAATATTTCTTACTGCAATCGAAGAACAATTTTGTCATTAAATAATACAATAAACACACTAGACAACTTGTCTTTTAGTGGTAAGTAAACAAACAAAGGCTCCTAATTAGTCTGCTGACATATGCAGTAACATATTGTGTCATTTCCCATTCTATTATTTTGTCAAAATTATAAGAGACAAACGGTAGAAAATGGTTTGTTAATCTATTTCTTTGTTTACTGTTATTGTATGGTTATTCTCTGTTTTAACATGTTCTATCTACACTTCTGTTAAAATGTAATAATTACTTATTCTTCTGATGTTTGATACTTTCCACAAGTTTTGGGTGATACCACACATTTGATTGATTGATTGATTGAAACTTATATTAGTAGATTGCACAGTACAGTACAATTGACCACTAAATGGTAACACCCGACACAGTAATTTTTAAAAGCAATATAGTACCATTTTTTATTCGAAATAATAGCGCAAAACTTTTTTAGTACCCTACTTAGTACCTGAGGTGTTCTTCAGGGCCCTAGTCTAGGTCCCCTCATTTTGATCAACAGAATACAAATTTGAAAAAGGAAAAAAAGACTGTGGTGATAAAAAATCTCAATGTAATCATTGTGGTATCAACTTGTTACAATCGGTATCTGTATAGACCCACCTATTTGTTTACATTCAGGAGCACTACCTTGCTGTTAGCGGTTAGCTATCGTATCTTCCTACGGTGTGTAGTGAAGAATGTTTAGTTATTCCTCGTCCTGCAGGGGTGATACTTGTAAGAAACGTACTTTATTTGTCGCCACGGAGGCGAGGATTAGTGATTTAGAAGTAACTAAAATGCTACGGAGAGACGTTAGCCACCAGCTAGCTATGTTTTAAAGCACCGTAAAACACAAAACACTGTATTTTTTAAAAGCAATATAGTACCATTTTTTATTCCAAATAATACCACAATACTTTTTAGTACTGGTATACCGCACAGCCCTACTTAGTACCTGAGGTGTTCTTCAGGGCCCTAGTCTAGGTCCCCTCATTTTGATCAACAGAATACAAATTTGAAAAAGGAAAAAAAGACTGTGGTGATAAAAAATCTCAATGTAATCATTGTAGGAACAACTTGTTACAATCGGTATCTGTATAGACCCACCCATTTGTTTACATTCAGGAGCGCTAGCTTGCTGTTAGCGGTTAGCTATTGTATCCTCCTACGGTGTGTAGTGAAGCATGTTTAGCTATTCCTCGTCCTGCAGGGATGATACTTGTAAGAAACTTACTTTATTTGTCGCCACGGAGGCGAGGATTAGTGATTTAGAAGTAACTAAAACGCTACGGAGAGACGTTAGCCGCCAGCTAGCTCTGTTTTAAAGCACCGTAAAACACAAAACACTGTATTTTTTAAAAGCAATATAGTACAATTTTTAATTCCAAATAATACCGCAATACTTTTTTAGTACTGGTATACCGCACAGCCCTACTTAGTACCTGAGGTGTTCTTCAGGGCCCTAGTCTAGGTCCCCTCATTTTGATCAACAGAATACAAATTTGAAAAAGGAAAAAAAGACTGTGGTGATAAAAATCTCAATGTAATCATTGTGGTATCAACTTCTTACAATCGGTATCTGTATAGACCCACCTATTTGTTTACATTCAGGAGCACTACCTTGCTGTTAGCGGTTAGCTATCGTATCTTCCTACGGTGTGTAGTGAAGAATGTTTAGCTATTCCTCGTCCTGCAGGGATGATACTTGTAAGAAACTTACTTTATTAGTCGCCATGGAGACGAGGATTAGTGATTTAGAAGTAGCTAAAACGCTACGGAGAGACGTTAGTCGCCAGCTAGCTATGTTTTAAAGCACCGTAAAACACAAAACACTGTATTTTTTAAAAGCAATATAGTACCATTTTTTATTCCAAATAATAGCGCAAAACTTTTTTAGTACTGGTATACCGCACAGCCCTACTTAGTACCTGAGGTGTTCTTCAGGGCCCTAGTCTAAGTCCCCTCATTTTGATAAACAGAATACAAATTTGAAAAAGGAAAAAAAGACTATGTGGTGATAAAAAATCTCAATGTAATCATTGTGGTATCAACTTGTTACAATCGGTATCTGTATAGACCCACCTATTTGTTTACATTCAGGAGCACTACCTTGCTGTTAGCGGTTAGCTATCGTATCTTCCTACGGTGTGTAGTGAAGAATGTTTAGCTATTCCTCGTCCTGCAGGGATGATACTTGTAAGAAACTTACTTTATTTGTCGCCACGGAGACAAGGATTAGTGATTTAGAAGTAGCTAAAATGCTACGGAGAGACGTTAGTCGCCAGCTAGCTCTGTTTTAAAGCACCGTAAAACACAAAACACTGTATTTTTTAAAAGCAATATAGTACCATTTTTAATTCCAAATAATACCGCAATACTTTTTTAGTACTGGTATACCACACAGCCCTACTTAGTACCTGAGGTGTTCTTCAGGGCCTTAGTCTAGGTCCCCTCATTTTGATCAACAGAATACAAATTTGAAAAAGGAAAAAAAGACTGTGGTGATAAAAATCTCAATGTAATCATTGTGGTATCAACTTCTTACAATCGGTATCTGTATAGACCCACCTATTTGTTTACATTCAGGAGCACTACCTTGCTGTTAGCGGTTAGCTATCGTATCTTCCTACGGTGTGTAGTGAAGAATGTTTAGCTATTCCTCGTCCTGCAGGGATGATACTTGTAAGAAACTTACTTTATTAGTCGCCATGGAGACGAGGATTAGTGATTTAGAAGTAGCTAAAACGCTGCGGAGAGACGTTAGTCGCCAGCTAGCTATGTTTTAAAGCACCGTAAAACACAAAACACTGTATTTTTTAAAAGCAATATAGTACCATTTTTAATTCCAAATAATACCGCAATACTTTTTTAGTACTGGTATACCACACAGCCCTACTTAGTACCTGAGGTGTTCTTCAGGGCCTTAGTCTAGGTCCCCTCATTTTGATAAACAGAATACAAATTTGAAAAAGGGAAAAAGACTATGCGGTGATAAAAAAATCTCGATGTAATCATTGTAGGATCAACTTGCTACAATCGGTATCTGCGTAGACCCACCCATTTGTTTACATTCAGGAGCGCTAGCTTGCTGTTAGCGGTTAGCTAATGTATCCTCCTACGGTGTGTAGTGAAGCATGTTTAGCTATTCCTCGTCCTGCAGGGATGATACTTGTAAGAAACATACTTTATTTGTCGTCATGGAGGCGTGGATTAGTGATATAAAAGTAGCTAAAACATGACGTAGTGACGTTAGCCCCCAGCAAGCTATGTTTTAAAGCACCGTAAAACACAAAACACTGTATTTTTTATAAGCAATATAGTACTATTTTTTATTCCAAATAATACTGCAAAACTTTTTTAGTACTGGTATACCACACAGCCTTACTTAGTACCTGAGGTGTTCTTCAGGGCCCTAGTCTAGGTCCCCTCATTTTGATAAACAGAGTACAAATTTGAAAAAGGAAAAAAGACTATGTGGTGATTAAAAAAATCTCGATGTAATCATTGTAGGAAGAACTTGTTACAATCGGTATCTGTGTAGACCCACCCATTTGTTTACATTCAGGAGCGCTAGCTTGCTGTTAGCGGTTAGCTATTGTATCCTCCTACGGTGTGTAGTGAAGCATGTTTAGCTATTCCTCGTCCTGCAGGGATGATACTTGTAAGAAACATACTTTATTTGTCGTCATGGAGGCGTGGATTAGTGATATAAAAGTAGCTAAAACATGACGTAGTGACGTTAGCCCCCAGCTAGCTATGTTTTAAAGCACCGTAAAACACAAAACACTGTATTTTTTAAAACCAATATAGTACCATTTTTTATTCCAAATAATACCGCAAAACTTATTTAGTACTGGTATACCGCACGGCCCTACTTACTACCTGAAGTGTTCTTCAGGGCCCTAGTCTAGGTCCCCTCATTTTGATAAACAGAATACAAATTTGAAAAAGGAAAAAAGAGACTATGTGGTGATAAAAAAATCTCGATGTAATCATTGTAGGATCAACTTGCTACAATCGGAATCTGCGTAGACCCACCCATTTGTTTACATTCAGGAGCACTACCTTGCTGTTAGCGGTTAGCTATCGTATCTTCCTACGGTGTGTAGTGAAGAATGTTTAGCTATTCCTCGTCCTGCAGGGATGATACTTGTAAGAAACTTACTTTATTTGTCGCCACGGAGGCGAGGATTAGTGATTTAGAAGTAACTAAAACGCTACGGAGAGACGTTAGCCACCAGCTAGCTATGTTTTAAAGCACCGTAAAACACAAAACACTGTATTTTTTAAAAGCAATATAGTACCATTTTTTATTCCAAATAATACCGCAATACTTTTTAGTACTGGTATACCGCACGGCCCTACTTACTACCTGAAGTGTTCTTCAGGGCCCTAGTCTAGGTCCCCTCATTTTGATAAACAGAGTACAAATTTGAAAAAGGAAAAAAGACTATGTGGTGATAAAAAAAATCTCGATGTAATCATTGTAGGAACAACTTGTTACAATCGGTATCTGCGTAGACCCACCCATTTGTTTACATTCAGGAGCGCTAGCTTGCTGTTAGCGGTTAGCTATCGTATCCTCCTACGGTGTGTAGTGAAGAATGTTTAGCTATTCCTCGTCCTGCAGGGATGATACTTGTAAGAAACGTACTTTATTTATCGCCATGGAGGCGAGGATTAGTGATTTAGAAGTAACTAAAACGCTACGGAGAGACGCTAGCCGCCAGCTAGCTCTGTTTTAAAGCACCGTGAAACACAAAACACTGTATTTTTTAAAAGCAATATAGTTCCGTTTTTAATTCCAAATAATACCGCAATACTTTATTAGTACTGGTATACCGCACAGCCCTACTTAGTACCTGAGGTGTTCCTCAGGGCCCTAGTCTAGGTCCCCTCATTTTGATAAACAGAATACAAATGTGAAAAAGGAAAAAAGACTATGTGGTGATAAAAAAATCTCGATGTAATCATTGTAGGATCAACTTGTTACAATCGGTATCTGTGTAGACCCACCCATTTGTTTACATTCAGGAGCGCTAGCTTGCTGTTAGCGGTTAGCTATCGTATCCTCCTACGGTGTGTAGTGAAGAATGTTTAGCTATTCCTCGTCCTGCAGGGATGATACTTGTAAGAAACTTACTTTATTTGTCGCCATGGAGGCGAGGATTAGTGATTTAGAAGTAGCTAAAATGCTACGGAGAGACGTTAGCCGCCAGCTAGCTCTGTTTTAAAGCACCGTGAAACACAAAACACTGTATTTTTTAAAAGCAATATAGTTCCGTTTTTAATTCCAAATAATACCGCAATACTTTATTAGTACTGGTATACCACACAGCCCTACTTAGTACCTGAGGTGTTCCTCAGGGCCCTAGTCTAGGTCCCCTCATTTTGATAAACAGAATACAAATTTGAAAAAGGGAAAAAGACTATGTGGTGATAAAAAATCTCAATGTAATCATTGTGGTATCAACTTGTTACAATCGGTATCTGTATAGACCCACCTATTTGTTTACATTCAGGAGCACTACCTTGCTGTTAGCGGTTAGCTATCGTATCTTCCTACGGTGTGTAGTGAAGAATGTTTAGCTATTCCTCGTCCTGCAGGGATAATACTTGTAAGAAACGTACTTTATTTGTCGCCATGGAGACGAGGATTAGTGATTTAGAAGTAGCTAAAATGCTACGGAGAGACGCTAGCCGCCAGCTAGCTCTGTTTTAAAGCACCGTGAAACACAAAACACTGTATTTTTTAAAAGCAATATAGTTCCGTTTTTAATTCCAAATAATACCGCAATACTTTATTAGTACTGGTATACCACACAGCCCTACTTAGTAGCTGAGGTGTTCCTCAGGGCCCTAGTCTAGGTCCCCTCATTTTTTAATTTTTTTTTTTTTTTACACAATGCAGAATTATAATCTTTTGACAGGTGGATGATACCCAACTCTACATTTCCTCAAAGGAGTTGCGGGAGTTGGGTCTGTGCTAGTATAAACATCAGAAAAAAAGAAAAAAAACATGGTGGTTTTGCCAGAAAATGTTGTGTCTTAGTTGAAGTCACTTGAGGGCAGGAGGGGAAAAAAACCCAGTACACAGGCTGCTTGTGGGCATTCTCATCAACATGCAAATACCAGCGCTGTGCGCCGTTATCTCCAAAAGGGCACCGCCATACTTGTTGGAAATCGTGATCAAAATGCTGTAAACGCTAACTAAGAGTGTCATACCGCAAACTAAAACGCCCGTATCAACGCTTGGCCAAGGATACGTACCTTTTCAAGAAGTTGTATTTTTTTTTTTAATTTCCTCAAGAGCTGTCCTCTCGTTTCCTTTTACAGAGCCTGCGTCCTCCATCCTACTCGTCTCTCGCTGCTCTTTCTTTAGACGCTTTGAGGCTATCAACTGGAGAGGCTAACAACCGGGCTTTGCTCCCTTGACGCGCCGTCACTGTAGATATTGCACATGGAGCTCACTTTATGGTTGAAATATCAGCACTGCTTGCTTAACCCCTTAAAAATAAACTTACACTTTTTACCCCCCCAGGTCTCAAAAAGCGTGCTCATAAAAAGTGTAATAAAACTGTAAAACACACGTTTTTTTCCCACTTTTACATCAACAGTTTGATGGGGTTTTTTTTTTTACATTCTTCATATTTTTATGCATTAATATACAAACCCCAAAACCAGTGAAGTTGGCACGTTGTGTAAATGGTAAATAAAAACAGAATACAATGATTTGCAAATCCTATATTCAATTGAACAGACTGCAAAGACAAGACACTTAACGTTCGAACTGGAAAACGTTGTTATTTTTTGCAAATATTAGCTCATTTGGAATTTGATGCCTGCAACATGTTTCAAAAAAGGTGGCACAAGCGGCAAAAAAGACTGAGAAAGTTGAGGAATGCTCATCAAACACTTGTTTGGAACACCCCACGGGTGAACAGGCTAATTGGGAACAGGTGGGTGCCATGATTGGGTATAAAAGCAGCTTCCATGAAATGCTCAGTCATTCACAAACAAGGATGGGGCGAGGGTCACCACTTTGTGAACAAATGCGTGAGCAAATTGTCGAACAGTTTAAGAACAACATTTCTCAACGAGCTATTGCAAGGAATTTAGGGATTTTACCATCTACGGTATTATCATCAAAAGATTCAGAGAATCTGGAGAAATCACTGCACGTAAGCGGCTAAGCCCGTGACCTTCGATCCCCCAGGCGGTACTGCATCAGAAAGCGACATCAGTGTGTAAAGGATATCACCACATGGGCTCAGGAACACTTCAGAAAACCACTGTCAGTAACTACAGTTCGTCGCTACATCTGTAAGTGCAAGTTAAAACTCTACTATGCAAAGCCAAAGCCATTTATCAACAACACCCAGAAACGCCGCCGGCTTCGCTCGGCCCGAGCTCATCTAAAATTGACTGATGTAAAGTGGAAAAGTGTTCTGTGGTCTGACGAGTCCACATTTCAAATTGTTTTTGGAAACTGTGGACATTGTGTCCTCCGGAACAAAGAGGAAAAGAACCATCCGGATTGTTATAGGCGCAAAGTTGAAAAGCCAGCATCGGTGATGGTATGGGGGTGTATTAGTGTCCAAGGCATGGGTAACTTACACATCTGTGAAGGCACCATTAATGCTGAAAGGTACATACAGGTTTCGGAGCAACATATGTTGCCATCCAAGCAACATCTTTTTCCATGGACGCCCCTGCTTATTTCAGCAAGACAATGCCAAGCCACGTGTTGCAACAGTGTGGCTTCGTAGTAAAAGGGTGCGGGTACTAGACTGGCCTGCCTGTAGTCCAGACCTGTCTCCCATTGAAAATGTGTGGCGCATTATGAAGCCTAAAATACCACAGCGGAGACCCCCGGACTGTTGAACAACTTAAGCTGTACATCAAACAAGAATGGGAAAGAATTCCACCTGAGAAGCTTCAAAAATTGGTCTCCTCAGTTCCCAAACGTTTACTGAGTATTGTTAAAAGGAAAGGCCATGTAACACAGTGGTAAAAATGACCCTGTGCCAACTTTTTTGCAATGTTTTGCTACCATCAATTTCTAAGTTAATGACTATTTGCAAAAAAAAATAAGTTTCTCAGTTGGAACATTAAGTATCTTGTCTCTGCAGTCTATTCAATTGAATATAAGTTGAAAAGGATTTGCAAATCATTGTATTCTGTTTTTATTTATGATTTACACAACATCCCAACTTCACTGGTTTTGGGTTTTGTAATAATTTATATGAACCTCCGATTCTCAACGCAAAAAAAATCCAGTATTTTCATAAAATAAATGGTATGATTTACATATACATATAATAATGACAACATTAATAAACGTGATGATAATAAAATAATAATTGTTTTTCCTAGTGAACATAGATTTTTTTTTACATGATGTAATAATAATAACAATGTAATACATTATATTTGATATATTTTTCTACATGATATAATAATACATTTAATATTATAGAGCATTTTGTCTACATGATGAAATAATTATAATTATAGCATAATAACATATTTTTGTAAATGATGTAATAATAGTAACAACAGAAGATAAAATATAAGATATTACATTTACAGTATGCACATGGCGTGATCATAATAATTAAAATATAATATATAAAAAAATGTTGGACATGATTTAACAACAATGTTTATGGTAAATGGTAAATGGGTTATACTTGTATAGCACTTTTCTACCTGCCATGCGAGGCCCTAACCAAAACCCATCAGGAGCATGGGTGAAGTGTCTTGCTCAAGGACACAACGGACGTGACAAGGTTGGTAGAAGGTGGGGATTGAACCAGGAACCCTCAAGTTGCTGGCACGGACGCTCTCCCAACCGCGCCACACCGTCCCCATACATATATATCATAACATGATAATAAATAAAATATTTTTTTGTTAAACATTGAGATTTTTTGTGAGCCACACCGTCCCCATATACCGTATTTTTCGGAGTATAAGTCGCTCCGGAGTATAAGTCGCACTGGCCGAAAATGCATAATAAAGAAGGAAAAAAAACATATATAAGTCGCACTGGAGTATAAGTCGCATTTTTGGGGGAAATGTATTTGATAAAAGCCAACACCAAGAATAGACATTTGAAAGGCAATTTAAAATTAAAGCTGCAAGCAGCGTTGGACGGGCCCGCGTATTTGGCAGGTGCTAGTCCTAAGTGTCCCAATACTTTTGTCTACTTTTAGTCTGAAGTGTCCCACGACTTTTGTCTAGTGTACCTACCTAGTCTGCATTGTGTGGGCACGTTGGTGCTTCCTGCTTTTGAGCAGCCATCTTAAAAAAACAGCACCGCAGGAGCATCAGTGCAGCGGGTCTTTGAAGGGTCATAAAATCAAAACCGGAGCAGGTATTAAAAATCCCATCTATTCTTTTAATCACAAGGGTTTTATCTCTCACCTGTGCTAGTTTGAAGGCGAAACGACAAACGCGCTCAGAGGAGATAGATTTTGAAGAAAGGTGACGGGTTTTTACAAAAATGTTGTTTTGAAGGGGGAATAGCAACGTTCCTGTTGATTTTTGCTGGGGGTTGTCAGATTATGAAATGTAGGTCTAAGTGAGACCTACATAGAGGTTTTTGTTTCATGTCTCTCCGACCTTCCCAGTGGGAGTTACAGGCAGTTTTGTAATTTTTTTCTTCCGAGGAGCAGTATTTTCTCCGTTTCATTAAAAAATTGCTGTAGAGCGCAATTTTTGAATTTGGGGTTAGGTTTTTCTATTAGATCCTGCCAGTCCTGATGTGTGTGTTCAGTTTGGTGAGTTTTGAAGCATGTTAAGGGGGTCAAATTGCAGGTCAAACAGGCAAAAGTGACAGTTTTTAGTACTTTTTTGTCTTGAAGGGGGAATTGCCAACTTCCTGTTGATTTTTGCCCGAAGACATACAATTATGAGAACTAGGTCTAAGTCAGACCTACATAGATTTGATAGATAGATGTTTCATGTCTCTCCGACCTTCCTAGTGGGAGTTACAGGCAGTCTGTTTTTTTTTTTTCCTAGGGGGCGCTAGAGCGCAATTTTGAGTTTTGGGGTTCGTTTTTTTTAAAGAAAAGGTCATTTTCGCAGGTCCTGATGTGTGGGTCAAATATGGTGAGTTTTGAAGCATGTTAAGTGGGTCAAATAACAGTTTGTTGTGGCGGCGGAAGAATAAAGAATAATAATAAAACCTTAGAAAAACAATAGGTCCTTATGTCCCATTGCATAAGGACTCCCTTTGGGAGTCCTTTTGCAATGGGCCGTGCGGGCCCTAATAAATAAAGAATAGTGAACAACAGGCTGAATAAGTGTACGTTATATGAGGCATAAATAACCAACTGAGAACGTGCCTGGTATGTTAACGTAACATATTATGGTAAGAGTCATTCAAATAACTATAACATATAGAACATGCTATACGTTTACCAAACAATCTCTCACTCCTAATCACTAAATCCCATGAAATCTTATACGTCTAGTCTCTTACGTGAATGAGCTAAATAATATTATTTGATATTTTACGGTAATGTGTTAATATTTTCACACATAAGTCGCTCCTGAGTATAAGTCGCACCCCCGGCCAAACTACGAAAAAAACTGCAACTTATAGTCCGGAAAATACGGTATATATATATTATAACATGATAATAAATAAAATATTTTTTTGTTAAACATTGAGATTTTTTGTACATGTGTTCCTTCGCAGACTGCCTCATCTCAATTGATTATTGATTATAACTAGTGCACAACAAAACAAGCATTTTTTTTTTTTAATGCTTGTTTTGAAATATGAAATATGTCGATTTCATGGGAAATCTTATACGTCTAGTCTCTTACGTGAATGAGCTAAATAATATTATTTGATATTTTACGGTAATGTGTTAATAATTTCACACATAAGTCGCTCCTGAGTATAAGTCGCACCCCCCGGCCAAACTACGAAAAAAACTGCGACTTATAGTCCGAAAAATACGGTATATATATATTATAACATGATAATAAATAAAATATTTTTTTGTTAAACATTGAGATTTTTTGTACATGTGTTCCTTCGCAGACTGCCTCATCTCAATTGATTATTGATTATAACTAGTGCACAACAAAACAAGCATTTTTTTTTTTAATGCCTGTTTTGAAATATGAAATATGTCGATTTCATGGGAAATCTTATACGTCTAGTCTCTTACGTGAATGAGCTAAATAATATTATTTGATATTTTACGGTAATGTGTTAATAATTTCACACATAAGTCGCTCCCGAGTATAAGTCGCACCCCCGGCCAAACTACGAAAAAAACTGCGACTTATAGTCCGAAAAATACGGTATATATATATTATAACATGATAATAAATAAAATATTTTTTTGTTAAACATTGAAATTTTTTGTACATGTGTTCCTTCGCAGACTGCCTCATCTCAATTGATTATTGATTATAACTAGTGCACAACAAAACAAGCATTTTTTTTTTTAATGCCTGTTTTGAAATATGAAATATGTCGATTTCATGGGAAATCTTATACGTCTAGTCTCTTACGTGAATGAGCTAAATAATATTATTTGACATTTTACGGTAATGTGTTAATAATTTCACACATAAGTCGCTCCTGAGTATAAGTCGCACCCCCGGCCAAACTACGAAAAAAACTGCGACTTATAGTCCGAAAAATACGGTATATATATATTATAACATGATAATAAATAAAATATTTTTTTGTTAAACATTGAGATTTTTTTCTACATGTGTTCCTTCGCAGACTGCCTCATCTCAATTGATTATTGATTATAACTAGTGCACAACAAAACAAGCATTTTTTTTTTTAATGCTTGTTTTGAAATATGAAATATGTCGATTTCATGGGAAATCTTATACGTCTAGTCTCTTACGTGAATGAGCTAAATAATATTATTTGATATTTTACGGTAATGTGTTAATAATTTCACACATAAGTCGCTCCTGAGTATAAGTCGCACCCCCGGCTAAACTACGAAAAAAACTGCGACTTATAGTCCGGAAAATACGGTATATATATATTATAACATGATAATAAATAAAATATTTTTTTGTTAAACATTGAGATTTTTTGTACATGTGTTCCTTCGCAGACTGCCTCATCTCAATTGATTATTGATTATAACTAGTGCACAACAAAACAAGCATTTTTTTTTTTTAATGCTTGTTTTGAAATATGAAATATGTCGATTTCATGGGAAATCTTATACGTCTAGTCTCTTACGTGAATGAGCTAAATAATATTATTTGATATTTTACGGTAATGTGTTAATAATTTCACACATAAGTCGCTCCTGAGTATAAGTCGCACCCCCGGCCAAACTACGAAAAAAACTGCGACTTATAGTCCGAAAAATACGGTATATATATATTATAACATGATAATAAATACAATATTTTTTTGTTAAACATTGAGATTTTTTGTACATGTGTTCCTTCGCAGACTGCCTCATCTCAATTGATTATTGATTATAACTAGTGCACAACAAAACAAGCATTTTTTTTTTTTAATGCTTGTTTTGAAATATGAAATATGTCGATTTCATGGGAAATCTTATACGTCTAGTCTCTTACGTGAATGAGCTAAATAATATTATTTGATATTTTACGGTAATGTGTTAATATTTTCACACATAAGTCGCTCCTGAGTATAAGTCGCACCCCCGGCCAAACTACGAAAAAAACTGCAACTTATAGTCCGGAAAATACGGTATATATATATTATAACATGATAATAAATAAAATATTTTTTTGTTAAACATTGAGATTTTTTGTACATGTGTTCCTTCGCAGACTGCCTCATCTCAATTGATTATTGATTATAACTAGTGCACAACAAAACAAGCATTTTTTTTTTTAATGCCTGTTTTGAAATATGAAATATGTCGATTTCATGGGAAATCTTATACGTCTAGTCTCTTACGTGAATGAGCTAAATAATATTATTTGATATTTTACGGTAATGTGTTAATAATTTCACACATAAGTCGCTCCTGAGTATAAGTCGCACCCCCGGCCAAACTATGAAAAAAACTGCAACTTATAGTCCGGAAAATACGGTATATATATATTATAACATGATAATAAATACAATATTTTTTTGTTAAACATTGAGATTTTTTGTACATGTGTTCCTTCGCAGACTGCCTCATCTCAATTGATTATTGATTATAACTAGTGCACAACAAAACAAGCATTTTTTTTTTTAAATTGCATATTTTTCAACACATTTAAAAATAACGTTGCGTGTTATTTCCGGATGTTATTGTCACTTCAATGTGTCCTGTCCCAACACAAACGCATCATTTAAAAAAAAAAAAAATGCAGATTGTGAAGGACGTTTAGCAGATGTAACGGTGACAATAAATCGTACAAAACATTACACCGAAGGAAAGAAATGGTGGTACTGCATATTTTGTTGTCAGGAGTCTGAATCCACCCTACATTTGTTTTGGTATTGTTATATTGTGTCTTCGTTTTGGGTGGAAGTTGAAAAAATGTGTTTAAGGATTGGTTTGTTTATGAAGCCTGATGTGGTTTCTGTTATTTTAGGAGAGTTCATTGACAATCATGATTTAATCAATTTAATTATAGTACTCGGTAAAAGGTTTATTTTTAAGGCCAAAAACAGATATTCACTTAGTATTACTTTCTTTAAAACATGTATTCAGTATTTTTTAACTTTAGAAAGTTACATGGTTGAAAACGATAATGATGCCAACAAACATTAAAAAAAGATGGGAAGTCCTCAAGGGCTTATTTTGAAAGTGTAATTATGTTTATAGATTATATGATATCTGTGGTTGTGTTCCCTAATTTGAGTGACCTGGACATAATCTGGACTGTACATAAATGCTTATTTTGAAAATGTAATTTTGTTTACATATTATATGCAATCTGTTTTGTTACCAAAATTTTTTTTTTTTTTTTTTTTTTTTTCAGTGTACATGAATGAAGGTGTGTGTTGCTGAGCCTGACTTGGACATTATCTGGACTGGACCTGGTTTTAAAAACCCTTTAAAGGGGAACATTATCACCAGACCTATGTAAGCGTCAATATATACCTTGATGTTGCAGAAAAAAGACCATATATTTTTTTAACCGATTTCCGAACTCTAAATGGGTGAATTTTGGCGAATTAAACGCCTTTCTATTATTTGCTCTCGGAGCAATGAAGCAATCGGGAAGCAATCCGCCATTTTCTCAAACACAGAGTCAAATCAGCTCTGTTATTTTCCGTTTTTTCGACTGTTTTCCGTACCTTGGAGACATCATGCCTCGTCGGTGTGTTGTCGGAGGGTGTAACAACACGAACAGGGACGGATTCAAGTTGCACCAGTGGCCCAAAGATGCGAAAGTGGCAAGAAATTGGACGTTTGTTCCGCACACTTTACCGACGAAATCTATGCTACGACAGAGATGGCAAGAATGTGTGGATATCCTGCGACACTCAAAGCAGATGCATTTCCAACGATAAAGTCAAAGAAATTTGCCGCCAGACCCCCATTGAATCTGCCGGAGTGTGTGAGCAATTCAGGGACAAAGGACCTCGGTAGCACGGCAAGCAATGGCGGCCGTTTGTTCCCGCAGACGAGCGAGCTAAACCCCCTGGATGTCTTGGCTCACACCGTCCCTTATGCCACCGAAGATGATCAAGAGACATCAACTCCAAAACTGGACAGATCAGCTTTCAGGAAAAGAGAGCGGATGAGGGTATGTCTACAGAATATATTAATTGATGAAAATTGGGCTGTCTGCACTCTCAAAGTGCATGTTGTTGCCAAATGTATTTCATATGCTGTAAACCTAATTCATAGTTGTTAGTTTCCTTTAATGCCAAACAAACACATACCAATCGTTGGTTAGAAGGCGATCGCCAAATTTGTCCTCGCTTTCTCCCGTGTCGCTGGCTGTCGTGTCGTTTTCGTCGGTTTCGCTTGCATACGGTTCAAACCGATATGGCTCAATAGCTTCAGTTTCTTCTTCAATTTCGTTTTCGCTACCTGCCTCCACACTACAACCATCCGTTTCAATACATGCGTAATCTGTTGATTCGCTTAAGCCGCTGAAATCCGAGTCTGAATCCGAGCTAATGTCGCTATACCTTGCTGTTCTATGCGCCATGTTTGTTTGTATCGGCATCACTATGTGACGTCACAGGAAAATGGACGGGTGTATATAACGATGGTTAAAATCAGGCACTTTGAGGCTTTTTTTAGGGATATTGCGTGATGGGTAAAATTTTGAAAAAAACTTCGAAAAATAAATTAAGCCACTGGGAACTGATTTTTAATGGTTTTAACCCTTCTGAAATTGTGATAATGTTTAAACAAATCTAATTTCATTTACAACCTGGTCTGAAGATGAGGTCCTTTTATTTATTTATTTTTTTTTAAAATAAATTAAAAAAATAAGATAAATAAATAAACATTTTCTTGGATGAAAAAGAAAGTAAAACAATGTAAAAATAATTACATAAAAAATAGTAATTAATGAAAATGTTAGTGGACCAGCAGCACATACAATTATGTGTGCTTCAGGGACTGTGTCCCTTGCAGACGTGTTGTCTATGTTGTGGGAACCAGAAAATTGGTAGCAGACAGAAACAACCCCTTTTGTGTGAGTGGGTGTGAATGAGTGTGAATGGGGGAGGGAAGTTTTTTTGGGGGTTGATGCACTAGTTCAGGGGTCGGCAACCTTTACCAGTCAAAGAGCCATTTTGACCAGTTTCACAAATTATAGAAGACAATGGGAGCCGCGAAAATATTTTGAAATTTTAAATGAATTAACACGGCATACAAATTTTTTGTTGTTGCTTTGTGCTATGTATAATCCAGGGGTCTCAGACATGCTGCCCTCACCTTTATGTGGAATTTGAAAGCTGGTGCGGCACGCGGGTTTTAAATGAATGGCGTTTGATTGCGTCATGCGTCATGCGTCATGCGTCATGCTACAGCAAACAGCACCCACTACAGCCAGCGTTAATGAACAGCCACACGTTGTATGGAGCTTCCGCTTGCTCACGTAGGTGACAGCAATGCATACTTAGTCAACAACCACACAGGTTACACTGACGGTGGTGGTATAAAAAAAAAACAACCTTTAACACTCTTACTAATAATGCGCCACACTGTGAATCCACACCAAACAAGAATGACAAACAAATTTCGGGAGAACATCTGCACCGTAACACAACATAAACACAACAGGACAAATACCCAGAATCCCATGCAGCCCTAACTCTTCCGGGATACATTAAACCCCCCCTCTGTGCGTCGGTTGAGGTGGGCGGGGTTTGGTAGCAGGGCGGAGGGGGGGGGGGGGGGGGGGTGTTTAATGTATCCCGGAAGAGTTAGGGCTGCATGGGATTCTGGGTATTTGTCCTGTTGTGTTTATGTTGTGTTACGGTGCAGATGTTCTCCCGAAATTTGTTTGTCATTCTTGTTTGGTGTGGATTCACAGTGTGGCGCATTATTAGTAAGAGTGTTAAAGGTTTTTTTTTTTTTATACCACCACCGTCAGTGTAACCTGTGTGGTTGTTGACTAAGTATGCATTGCTGTCACCTACGTGAGCAAGCGGAAGCTCCATACAACGTGTGGCTGTTCATTAACGCTGGCTGTAGTGGGTGCTGTTTTCTGTAGCATGACGCATGACGCATGACGCATGACGCATGACATTAAACACCCCCCCCCCCCCTCCGCCCTGCTACCAAACCCCGCCCACCTCAACCGACGCACAGAGGGGGGGGGGGGATGTGTGAGGGAGCAGGGTTGGGTTGGGGGCGGGTTTTGGTGGTAGCAGGGGTGTATAATGTAGCCCGCAAGAGTCAGGGCTGCATGGGATTCTGGGTGTTTGTTCTGTTGTGTTTATGTTGTGTTAAGGTGCAGATGTTCTCCCGAAATGTGTTTGTCATTCTTGTTTGGTTTTGGTTCAAAGTGTGGAGCATTATTAGTAAGAGTGTTAAAGTTGTTTTATATAACTACCGTCAGTGTAACCTGTGTGGCTGTTGACTAAGTATGCCTTGCTGTCACGTACGTGTGCAAGCAGAAGATGTATATTGTATAACAAGTGGTGGGCTGGCACGCTGTTAATACGGACTGTAGAGGGCGCCAAATGTTGCACCGTCATGGCACGCTCTTATTATAGCCCTTATTATAGCCGTAAGGGTGAAAATCGGTGAATATTAATCCCGAGAGTTTTCTATGAGAGGCACTAAAATCCGGAAGGCTCACGGGAAAATTGGGGGGGTTCAGCAAGTAAGCTGCTGAGCCGCATCAGAGTGATCAAAGAGCCGCATGCGGCTCCGGAGCCGCGGGTTGCCGACCCCTGCACTAGTTGAAAGTGTATCTTGTGTTTTTTTCTATGTTGATTTAATAAAAAAAGAAAGAAAAAAAAAGAAAATAAATGGTGGTTAAGGTTCCTTTTTGTATTGATTTGTATTTGATTGGCTCGGGACATACATTTGCGTTCACAATACCACCTATGCACGTCAGCGTCTAGTTGAAATATATGATCCCTAACCAGAACTCTAAAAAAAACTCCCCCCCCCCCAAAAAATGTCCTTTCCCATCACATCCCCCACGGTAATTCCTGAATGGTTCTGATGTAATGACGTGTGTACATTAGAGAGGCTTTAGTAATTACATAAGCCGCCGCAGTAAAAATCGTACCATGTTCCTCTGGCTCATTTAAGTTGATTTAATTAGCGCTGGCTGCAGTACGCTGCGTCTTTGCCATCAGGCACTGCGGGGAGATGAGTGGGTGAAACAAAACCACTGCATCCCCACAAAAAAAAACCTCTCTCTCTCGTTCTTGCTGCGTGCAACCAGTTTGACTTTGAAGCATCTTTAAATCTTCCGCTCGGGAGTTGAATTATCCGCCACCGCCAGCCAGTGTTTGTTTAGGTCTGGCCTGAACTCGTCGTCATTGGGGGGCTAAATTGTGTCTCCTGCATTGATTGCCGGATTCGAACTGCGCCGGCTCTTACTGAGAGGCGTTCAGCAACATTTTGTTTATCGCATTACGCCGGATAAAAAGCCGGTGGAATATTTGTTTACCCTCTTGACAGTTTGGCAGCCGGCGTTGTAACCTTAAGATAAATCAACACGCTCCGGCAAATCTAAACTTAATCACTCCCGTGGAGGAAAGTGTGTTGTGTTGCAGTGGAACCTCATCAAACTCAGCAAGGGTGTCAAACTCATTTTAGCTCAGGGGCCGGGCTGGTAAAATCACGGCATGATAACTTCAAAATAAAGACAACTTCAGATTGTTTTTGAAAAAAATCTGAAAATAAACAAATTATACAGTGCGGGTTTTTTTTACACTTAAAGGCCTACTGAAACCCACTACTACCGACCACGCAGTCTGATAGTTTATATATCAATGATGAAATCTTAACATTGCAACACATGCTTAGCTTACTAAAGTGCAATTTTAAATTCCGCGCGAAATATCCTGCTGAAAACGTCTCGGTATGATGACGTCTGCGCGTGACGTCACGGATTGTAGAGGACATTTTGGGACAGCATGGTGGCCAGCTATTAAGTCGTCTGTTTTCATCGCAAAATTCCACAGTATTCTGGACATCTGTGTTGGTGAATCTTTTGCAATTTGTTCAATGAACAATGGAGACGGCAAAGAAGAAAGCTGTAGGTGGGAAGCGGTGTATTGCGGCAGGTGTTGTGCCGGATAACGCACCCCCGCCGTAGAATGCACCCCTTGACTGTTGTGCCGGATAACACAGCCGGTGTTTCACTGTTTACAGTCCCGAAAGATGACAGTCAAGCTTTACCATTGGCCTGTGGAGAACTGGGACAACAGAGTGTCTTACCAGGAGGACTTCGAGTTGGATGCGCAGACACGGTACCGTGAGTACGCATGCAGCTGCGGCTTCCAAACATTTATCGCTTGCCCGTACGTGCGTGCTGCTATGTGCATGTCACGTACATAACTTTGGGGAATTTGGGGAAATATATGTGCTGTATGAACTTTGGGGAGGTGAACGGTACTAGAGTATATATATATGTCTTGTGTTTATTTACTGTTTTAGTCATTCCCAGCTGAATATCAGGTCCCACCCGCCTCTCACAGCATCTTCCCTATCTGAATCGCTCCCACTGCCCTCTAGTCCTTCACTCTCACTTTCCTCATCCACAAATCTTTCATCCTCGCTCAAATTAATGGGGAAATCGTCGCTTTCTCGGTCCGAATCGCTCTCGCTGCTGGTGGCCATGATTGTAAACAATGTGCAGATGTGAGGAGCTCCACAACTTGTGAGGTCACGCTACTCGTCTGCTACTTCAAAATAAAGACAACTTCAGATTGTTTTTGAAAAAAATCTGAAAATAAACAAATTATACAGTGCAGGTTTTTTTTACACTTAAAGGCCTACTGAAACCCACTACTACCGACCACGCAGTCTGATAGTTTATATATCAATGATGAAATCTTAACATTGCAACACATGCTTAGCTTACTAAAGTGCAATTTTAAATTCCGGGCGAAATATCCTGCTGAAAACGTCTCGGTATGATGACGTCTGCGCGTGACGTCACGGATTGTAGAGGACATTTTGGGACAGCATGGTGGCCAGCTATTAAGTTGTCTGTTTTCATCGCAAAATTCCACAGTATTCTGGACATCTGTGTTGGTGAATCTTTTGCAATTTGTTCAATGAACAATGGAGACGGCAAAGAAGAAAGCTGTAGGTGGGAAGCGGTGTATTGCGGCAGGTGTTGTGCTGGATAACGCACCCCCGCCGTAGAATGCACCCCTTGACTGTTGTGCCGGATAACACAGCCGGTGTTTCACTGTTTACAGTCCCGAAAGATGACAGTCAAGCTTTACCATTGGCCTGTGGAGAACTGGGACAACAGAGACTCTTACCAGGAGGACTTTGAGTTGGATGCGCAGACGCGGTACCGTGAGTACGCATGCAGCTGCGGCTTCCAAACATTTGATCGCTTGCCCGGACGTGCGTGCCGCTATGTGCATGTCACGTACGTAACTGTGGGGACTTTGGGGAAATACAGGTAAAAGCCAGTAAATTAGAATATTTTGAAAAACTTGATTTATTTCAGTAATTGCATTCAAAAGGTGTAACTTGTACATTATATTTATTCATTGCACACAGACTGATGCATTCAAATGTTTATTTCATTTAATTTTGATGATTTGAAGTGGCAACAAATGAAAATCCAAAATTCCGTGTGTCACAAAATTAGAATATTACTTAAGGCTAATACAAAAAAGGGATTTTTAGAAATGTTGGCCAACTGAAAAGTATGAAAATGAAAAATATGAGCATGTACAATACTCAATACTTGGTTGGAGCTCCTTTTGCCTCAATTACTGCGTTAATGCGGCGTGGCATGGAGTCGATGAGTTTCTGGCACTGCTCAGGTGTTATGAGAGCCCAGGTTGCTCTGATAGTGGCCTTCAACTCTTCTGTGTGTTTGGATCTGGCATTCTGCATCTTCCTTTTCACAATACCCCACAGATTTTCTATGGGGCTAAGGTCAGGGGAGTTGGCGGGCCAATTTAGAACAGAAATACCATGGTCCGTAAACCAGGCACGGGTAGATTTTGCGCTGTGTGCAGGCGCCAAGTCCTGTTGGAACTTGAAATCTCCATCTCCATAGAGCAGGTCAGCAGCAGGAAGCATGAAGTGCTCTAAAACTTGCTGGTAGACGGCTGCGTTGACCCTGGATCTCAGGAAACAGAGTGGACCGACACCAGCAGATGACATGGCACCCCAAACCATCACCCAACCATGCAAATTTTGCATTTCCTTTGGAAATCGAGGTCCCAGAGTCTGGAGGAAGACAGGAGAGGCACAGGATCCACGTTGCCTGAAGTCTAGTGTAAAGTTTCCACCATCAGTGCCAGAAACTCATCGACTCCATGCCACGCCGCATTAACGTAGTAATTGAGGCAAAAGGAGCTCCAACCAAGTATTGAGTATTGTACATACTCATATTTTTCATTTTCATACTTTTCAGTTGGCCAACATTTCTAAAAATCCCTTTTTTGTATTAGCCTTAAGTAATATTCTAATTTTGTGACACACGGAATTTTGGATTTTCATTTGTTGCCACTTCAAATCATCAAAATTAAATGAAATGAACATTTGAATGCACCAGTCTGTGTGCAATGAATAAATATAATGTACAAGTTACACCTTTTGAATGCAATTACTGAAATAAATCAAGTTTTTCAAAATATTCTAATTTACTGGCTTTTACCTGTATATGTGCTGTATGAACTTTGGGGAGGTGAACGGTACTTTGGGCTGTGGGATTGAGTGTGTTGTGCAGGTGTTTGAGTTGTATTGGCGGGTTATATAGACGCGAGGGGGGAGGTGTTTGTTATGCGGGATTAACTTGTGGCATATTAAATACATGCCTGATTGTGTTGTGTCTAATAGAGTATATATATGTCTTGTGTTTATTTACTGTTTTAGTCATTCCCAGCTGAATATCAGGTCCCACCCGCCTCTCACAGCATCTTCCCTATCTGAATCGCTCCCACTGCCCTCTAGTCCTTCACTCTCACTTTCCTCATCCACAAATCTTTCATCCTCGCTCAAATTAATGGGGAAATCGTCGCTTTCTCGGTCCGAATCGCTCTCGTTGCTGGTGGCCATGATTGTAAACAATGTGCAGATGTGAGGAGCTCCACAACTTGTGACGTCACGCTACTCGTCTGCTACTTCCGGTACGGGCAAGGCTTTTTTATCAGCGACCAAAAGTTGCGAACTTTATCGTCGATGTTCTCTACTAAATCCTTTCAGCAAAAATATGGCAATATCGCGAAATGCTCAAGTATGACACATAGAATGGACCTGCTATCCCCGTTTGAATAAGAAAATCGCATTTCAGTAGGCCTTTAAATGTTGCGGTTAAGCAAGGTGGGACAGGGCTTAAATACGAAGGTCCTGAGTTCAATCCCGGGCTCGGGATCTTTCTGTGTGGAGTTTGCATGTTCTCCACGTGACTGCGTGGGTTCCCTCCGGGTACTCCGGCTTCCTCCCACCTCCAAAGACATGCACCTGGGGATAGGTTGATTGGCAACACTAAATTGGCCCTAGTGTGTGAATGTGAGTGTGAATGTTGTCTGTCTATCTGTGTTGGCCCTGTGATGAGGGGGGGAATTGTCCAGGGTGTACACTGCCTTCCGCCTGAATGCAGCTGAGATAGGCTCCAACACCCCCCCGCGACCCCGAAAGGGACAAGCGGTAGAAAATGGATGGATGGATGGATGGAACCGTATTCTCCAGACCATAGGGCGCACCGGGTTATAGGGTGCACTGCCGATGAGCGGGTCTATTTTTGATTTTTTTTCATATGAAAGGCACACCGGATTATAGGGCGCATTAAAGGAGTCATATTATTATTATTTTCCTCTAAATGTAAAAGACTTCCTTGTGGTCTACATAACATGTAATGGTGGTTCTTTGGTCAAAATGTTGCATAGATTATGTTTTACAGATCATCTTCAAGTCGCTTTCTGACAATCGCTTCCGGATGCGCCGTTTTTGTGGGCGGTCTTATTTACGTGGCTCACCTTCGGCAGCGTCTTCTCCCCACCATCTTTGTTGTAGCGATGTAGCGTGCAAGGACGGGAGTGGAAGAAGTGTCAAAAGATGGAGCTAACTGTTTTAATGACATTCAGACTTTACTTCAATCAATAACGGAGCAGCAGCTCCTCATCCGAAAAACAACAACACTGTGAAAAACCGTCCGACCGGAACTCTCTAATAACTAAAGTTTCTTGGGTGAATAATGTAAACTCACTACACCGGTATGTTTTCGCGCTTTCATGGCGAGTTTACTGACAGATATAAGTAAGAACTTTACAGTACTTTATATTAGAAATGGCAACAGCGGAGGATGAATGTCCCATAACAAGAAGATAGAGAAAAAGAAGAAGCTTATCGACTACGTAGTCGGCACGGACTACAAAGGCGGACGCGCTCAATTTTTCAGGATTTATGCAGATCCCAAATATAGATCAGCAGGTACCAGAAGGTAAGAAAGGTTGCTTTTACATAATATTGCGAAACAAAACGCCAGATAATATGTCTTACCTTATACACACACCATAATAATACTCGTATGTTGAAGCACATCAAGCGGTGCGGCTTCATAGCTTACCAAAGTCGTACTAAAACATTTCGATAGATTTTTGAGCGCCGTGTGTAATGTTCTATATTTTCAATGGAAAATATAAAATGTTGGTGTTGGTTACTTGAGTCATATTGCCATCATAGTGCAGTCTACACGTATCTCTTATGTTTGACTGCCATCTACTGGTCACATTCATCATTACACCATTTCCCAAATAAAATTGATTCGAGGTCGGTAAGCAAAACCAGAATTAATCTGTACATTAGGCGCACCGGGTTATAAGGTGCGCTGTCGAGTTTTGAGAGAGAAAAATGGATTTTAAGTGCGCCTTATAGTCCGGAAAACACGGTAAATAACAAAACATGCGGCTAACAAGTCATTGGTAGCGACTTGAACTAGTCTATTCTTTTTTTAGTACTTGAAAACACGTCATGTGGAACAGTACAGATACAGTGTAAGAATGGGACAAAATACTAACATTACATTAAAACACAGACGTCCAAAAGCATCGTCTACGACAGACACCGAGAAATTACAGAAGCCATCTCTGTCGAAAAGTATATACAAAGTGTATATATAATTAAAGGAAAAAATCCTATAGCGTGATATAAATTGTTAGCGGCATATATAATTCCATATCTCAAAATGTATATTTTTGTCCATGTTGCACAGCGCTATGGACAAGCGCGAGCTCGCCCTCAGCGGTTTTGTCCGATTGCTACCTAATTTAAACCGTGCTTTGTGGACGGATAAGCAAAACTAAATTGCAAAGGTTTTGAGTTTTCGTCGTAGATTGTAGGAAGAGTAAGGGGACACATTCTGGTGTTTTGTGGTGACGAGTCAAAAGGAGCTTGTTGCCTTACCAGGGGTGTCAAACTAGTTTTGGCTATAGAGCGTTTTCTATTCGGGCTCCAGTACTATGGAATGCCCTCCCGGTAACAATTAGAGATGCTACCTCAGTAGAAGCATTTAAGTCCCATCTTAAAACTCATTTGTATACTCTAGCCTTTAAATAGCCCCCCTGTTGGACCAGTTGATCTGCCGTTTCTTTTCTTTTCTCCTCTGCTCCCCTTTTCCTTGAGGGGGGGGGGGCACAGGTCCGGTGGCCATGGATGAAGTGCTGGCTGTCCAGAGTCGGGACCCGGGGTGGACCGCTCGCCTGTGCATCGGCTGGGAACATCTCTGCGCTGCTGACCCGTCTCCGCTCGGGATGGTGTCCTGCTGGCCCCACTATGGACTGGACTCTTACTATTATGTTGGATCCACTATGGACTGGACTCTCACAATATTATGTCAGACCCACTCGACATCCATTGCTTTCGGTCTCCCCTAGAGGGGGGGGGGTTACCCACATATGCGGTCCTCTCCAAGGTTTCTCATAGTCATTCACATCGACGTCCCACTGGGGTGAGTTTTTCCTTGCCCGTATGTGGGCTTTGTACCGAGGATGTCGTTGTGGCTTGTGCAGCCCTTTGAGACACTTGTGATTTAGGGCTATATAAATAAAGATTGATTGATTGATTGATTGATTGAGCTTGTAACAGTGAATAATACATGAATATAAATGTATTAGGATTTGCCTCAATAAAATTTGATTATAACTTGTTTTTACGTACAGTGAAAAAATAAATCTTTCGATTTTTCGTTTAAAAAAACAGGGAGAAACTGTAAAATGTGCATTGGCATTTACAGCATATTATTTTAACACTAAATTGTGTGGTCCTCTGTGTTTTAAAATGTGTATTTCTTGGTGGAGCTAAGGATAGTATTTGAATCTTGTTTTTAATATTTTTGTGCAGCACTTTGGAACCATTTTTGTTGTTTAAATGTGCTATATGTTAGATCCACTATGGACTGGACTCTCACAATATTATGCTAGATCCACTCGACGTCCATTGCACCGGTCGCCCTGGGGGTTGGGGTGGGGGGAGGGGGGGACCCACATCTGCGGTCCTCTCCAAGGTTTCTCATTGTCCCATTGGGTTGAGTTTTTGTCACGGTTTGGTTGCGGCTTACTGCGCGGTTCGTTTTCCCGGGATGCAAACGGACGACTCTGGACAGGACTTGCAGGTAGGAACAGGGGCGCCGCTAGGGATTTTGGGCCCCATGAAAATAATCTTTACAGGGCCCCCAACACAGTGTCATTATTTTTTCTGTATTATAATTTCATCATCATTAGGGGCCTCTCTGGGCCCCCCTCCATCATGGGCCCCTAGAATCCGTCACCTTTACCCCCCCTTTTCGGCGCCCCTGGGTAGGAACATCATTTGATTCTCAAAAAACACTCAAAGAGGTACAAAAACAGAAAACTAACCGACGGAACAAAGTGCCAATCGCTCTCGATACTAAACTTAGCATAGGCTAGGAGACAAGCAAAACTTAAGTGACGCGAGCATGAAGCAAACAAAGAAGCCAGCCCGACTGACTGGCAAAGGCAGGCTTAAATAATGTTTCTTGATGAGCAACAGGTGAGCGTCCCGAACACAAGAGGCAGGTGCAAATAATAAGTAGCCATGGTAACAAACTCAGGAGGTGCACAAACAGGAACTAAAGGAGTCCAAAACAAACACAAAACATGATCCAGAACACGGATCATGACAGTTTTTCCTTGCCCTGATGTGGGATCTGAACCGAGGATGTCGTTGTGGCTTGTGCAGCCCTTTGAGACACTTGTGATTTAGGGCTATATAAATAAACATTGATTGATTGATTGATATAAATAAAGTGGATTGGATTGGATATTATTGTGAATGGAACAAACGTAACACTGTTTATTAACAGTAAAACTAAGGAAATTGAGCTGCCAGTGTAAATGTGATGGATAACTTGCTTTGAAATCATAATGCAAGCAGATATTTAAGTATTTATTTTTATTATAGCAAAAATGTTTGATAATATAATATTTGTTGCATTATTAGATAATACAGTTTAAACAATATGCAACTGCATGCAATACAAATGTTTTTTTTCTGTCAGAACGGAGATAGATAAAATGTGTTATTGTCGCACATTATTTTCAGGCTTTTGTGGGTCATATAAAATGATCCGGGCCTTGAGCTTGACACCTGTGCTTTCGATCATGAAATTGTCATAACTCCGTTCCAGATGCTCAAGTCGACCTTAAATCTTGTTATTGTCCCGGACCGCGACCATCTCACGGCCATACTACCCTGAGCACGCCCCATTTCGGGAAGCTAAGCAGGGTCGGGCCTGGTTAGTACTTGGCTGGGAGACCACCTGGGAATACCAAGTGCATCATATTACAGGGAGCCGCCCTTGTGGCGACCCATCAATCCTCCTCTTCTGTTTGGACAGTTTGTAATGAAAACAAATGTCGTTGTACCGTATTTTCCGGACCATAGGGCGCACCGGATTATAAGGCGCACTGCCGATGAACGGTCTATATTTGATCTTTTTTTCATATATAAGGCACACCGGATTATAGGGCGCATTAAAGGAGTCGTATTATTATTATTTTTTTCTAAATGTAAAACATTTCCTTGTGGTCTATGACGGAGGGGTTTTCGCAGCTTACTGCGAGGATTGTTTTCCCGTGATGCAAACGGACTTGACCGGACATCGGAAGAAGATAGGAACATGATTTAATTTCTAATCAAAAAAGGTACAAACAAAAAGCGCTCACAGCGGAGGCACAACTTGGCAAAGGAAACAAAAACTAGCACTTGGGCAGACTATGGACATGAAACAAAAACACTTACTGTGGCGTGAGTAGAGCAGGATGAACTACGAACAAGAATTGAACGCCATGAAGAAAATCAATGTCGCCAGGCCGACTACATGGCAACTACAGGCTTAAATAATAATGTCATGATTAAAAACAGGTACGTGAGTCAAACTAATCAGTCAGTGACAAAACAAACAGGAGTGCACAAAAACAGGAGTCTTAAACCGAACAGAACATAATCAAACAAAATCCAGACCACAGAACATGACACATAACATGTAATGGTGGTTCTTTGGTCAAAATGTTGCATAGATAATGTTTTACAGATCATCTTCAAGTCGCTTTCTGACCGTCGCTTCTGGATGCGCCGTTTTGTGGGCGGTCTTATTTACGTGGCTCACGTTCGGAAGCGTCTTCTCCCCGTCATCTTTGTTGTAGCGGTGTAGCGTGCAAGGACGGGGGTGGAAGAAGTGTCAAAAGATGGAGCTAACTGTTTTAATGACATTCAGACTTTACTTCAATCAATAACGGAGCAGTATCTCCTCATCCGGAAACAACAACAAGGCCGGAAATGTGTACCGTGAAAAACCGTCCGACCGGAACTCTCTAATAACTAAAGTTCCTTGGGTGAATAATGTAAACTCACTACACCGGTATGTTTTAGCACTTTCATGGCGAGTTTACTGACAAATATAAGTAAGAACTTTACACTACTTTATACTAGAAATGGCAACAGCGGAGGATGAATGTCCCATAACAAGAAGATAGAGAAAAAGAAGAAGTTTATCGACTATGCACTACAAAAACTGAAATAAATAAATAAGGGTGATATTTGCTTATTTTCTGTCTGATAAGATAATTCTTGTCACTAAGCAGATTTTATGTTAGAGTGTTTTACTTGTATTAAGTGTTTTGGTCCTAAATGATCTCAGTAAGATATTACAGCTTGTTGCTGAGATTTTATGACCTATATTGAGTAAGACATGCTTGAAATTAGAATATCAAGTGTTGCAAAAACACTCACAAGTATAAAACTACTTTTTTAAAGTAATAATTTCTTATTTCAAGCATGAAAAAACAAATCATGACTTTGACACAATTGTGTCTCATATTAAAACAGATGACAGCCAAATGGACTCTGCTGTTTTATTTTCAATGAAACAATAGAAAATACGTACTCATATAGTAGTACACTTGTTATTAGTGAGAATATACTTATTTTAAGGTATTTTTGGGTTCATTGAAGTTAGCTCATTTTACTTGTTTTGGAAAGTCTTGACAAGCCAAATTTTCTTGTTCTATTGTCAGATAATTTTGCATAGTTCAAATAAAATACCCTTAATTTTTGTATTTTTTTTTCTTGTTTTTGAACACTGACTTTTTGCAGTGTGGTGTCGGCACGGACTACAAAGGCGGATGCGTGCAATTTTTCAGGATTTATGCAGATCCCAAATACACATCAGCAGGTACCAGAAGGTAAGAAAAGTTTATTTTGTATAATATTGCGAAACAAAACACCAAATAATATGCCTTACCTTATACACACACCATAATAATACTCGTATGTTGAAGCACATCAAGCGATGCGGCTTCGTAGCTTACCAAAGTCGTAAAAAAACATTTTGATGGATTTTTGAGCGCTGTGGGTAATGTTCTATATTTTCAATGGAACATATAAAATGGTGTTGTTAAGTTAAATCATATTGCCATCATACCTCTTACCACGTATCTATTATGTTTGACTGCCATCTACTGGTCACACTTATCATTACACCATGTACCAAATAAAATCGCTTCGAGGTCGGTGAGCAAAACCGGAATTATTCCGTACATTAGGCACAGTGTCGAATTTTGAGGGAAAAAAAGGCTGAAAAGATTTAGAAGAGAACATTGACGATAAAGTTCACAACTTTTGGTCGCTGATAAAAAAGCCTTGCCTGTACCGGAAGTAGCAGATGAGTAGCGTGACGTCACAGGTTGTGGAGCTCCTCACATCTGCACATTGTTTACAATCATGGCCACCAGCAGCGAGAGCGATTCGGACCGAGAAAGCGACGATTTCCCCATTAATTTGAGCGAGGATGAAAGATTCGTGGATGAGGAAAGTGAGAGTGAAGGACTAGAGGGCAGTGGGAGCGATTCAGATAGGGAAGATGCTGTGAGAGGCGGGTGGGACCTGATATTCAGCTGGGAATGACTAAAACAGTAAATAAACACAAGACATATATCTATTAGCCACAACACAACCAGGCTTATATTTATTATGCCACAAATTAATCCCGCATAACAAACACCTCCCCCCTCCCGTCCATATAACCCGCCAATACAACTCAAACACCCTTACAACACACTCAATCCCACAGCCCAAAGTACTGTTCACCTCCCCAAAGTTCATACAGCACATATATTTCCCCAAAGTCCCCAAAGTTACGTACGTGACATGCACATAGCGGTATGCACGTACGGGCAAGCGATCAAATGTTTGGAAGCCGCAGCTGCATGCGTACTCACGGTACCGTGTCTGCGCATCCAACTCAAAGTCCTCCTGGTAAGACACTCTGTTGTCCCAGTTCTCCACAGGCCAATGGTAAAGCTTGACTGTCATCTTCCGGGAATGTAAACAATGAAACACCGGCTGTGTTTGTGTTGTTGCTGCAGTCGGCCGCAATACACCACTTCCCACCTACAGCTTTCTTTTTTGCTGACTCCTTTGTTCATTGAACAAATTGCAAAAGATTCACCAACACAGATGTCCAGAATACTGTGGAATTTTGCGATGAAAACAGACGACTTAATAGCTGGCCACCATGCTGTCTCAAAATGTCCTCCACAATCCGTGACGTAACGCGCTGACATCATCATACCGAGACGTTTTCAGCAGGATATGTCGCGCAAAATTTAAAATTGCACTTTAGTATGCTAACCCGGCCGTATTGGCATGTGTTGCAATGTTAAGATTTCATCATTGATATATAAACTATCAGACTGCGTGGTCGGTAGTAGTGGGTTTCAGTAGGCCTTTAAGTGCGCCTTATAGTGCGGAAAATACGGTACCGTATTTTCCGCACCATTAGCCGCACCTAAAAACCACAAATTTACTCAAAAGCTGACAGTGCGGCTTTTAACCCGGTGCGCTTTATATATGGATAAATATTAAGATTCATTTTCATAAAGTTTCGTTCTCGCAACTTCGGTAAACAGCCGCCATCTTTTTTCCCGGTAGAGCAGGAAGCGCTTCTTCTTCTACGCAAGCAACCGCCAAGGTAAGCACCCGCCCCCATAGAACAGGAAGCGCTTCTTCTTGTACTGTAAGCAACCACCCGCCCCCGGAAAAAGAAGAAGCGCGCGGTGCATCCTGGGATATGTGACGTTTCAATTCCATTTGTGTGTTTATGTAAAGACCCCAAAATGGCTCCTATTAAGTGTGTTGTCTGTCTAATTATAAATAATGCAGACGAGGCGTGTTAACTGAGTTCTCAACGTTTACTCACAGCGTGCTCATAACCACATTCTAACTCTCAGCATACAACAACGCTTCTCAGGGCTACCGCGCATGCTCGTAACTATCGTTGCATGCTGGGTAGTGTAGTTGTTATATTTGCTAGCTCATAACAGCACATTAAGAGACACGCTTACGCGCTTAATTCAATACTCGCCGTCATTCCGGGTGGATTGACAAAAGACCTCCAGCCGCTAGATATTGGTGTCAACAGGGCATTCGAAGCTAGACTGCTAACTGCGTGGGAACAGTGGATGACGAAGAAGCGCGCGGTGCATGCTGGGATATGTGACGTTTCATTTCCATTTGTGTGTTTATGTAAAGACCCCAAAATGGCTCCTATTAAGTGTGTTGTCTGTCTAATTATAAATAATGCAGACGAGGCGTGTTAACTGAGTTCTCAACGTTTACTCACAGCGTGCTCATAACCACATTCTAACTGCCAGCATACAACAACGCTTCTCAGGGCTACCGCGCATGCTCGTAACTATCGTTGCATGCTGGGTAGTGTAGTTGTTATATTTGCTAGCTCATAACATCACATTAAGAGACACGCTTACGCGCTTAATTCAATACTCGCCGTCATTCCGGGTGGATTGACAAAAGACCTCCAGCCGCTAGATATTGGTGTCAACAGGGCATTCGAAGCTAGACTGCTAACTGCGTGGGAACAGTGGATGACCGAAGGCGAACACACCTTCACTAAGACAAGGAGGCAGCGCCAGACGACGCCAACATCTGCCAGTGGATCGTAAATGCCTGGGCAGATATTTCGGTCACAACTGTGGTCCGAGCTTTCCGGAAGGCAGGATTCACAGAACTGCTGGATAACAGTGACACTGACTCCGATGACTTCGACGAGACGGAACCGGCCATTTTGGATCTCACATTTGCCCAACTTTTCACTTCGGACACCGAAGACGAAGGATTTACGAATGAAGAATAACTTCAGAAAGTGAGCGCTATGTTTATTTTGTGTGTTGTGACATTAACGTTCGAGCAACATTATGTTGCTATTGCTCTGCACTATTTTGAATTTTACTATGTTTGTGATTGCACATTTGCGTACATTTTGGGAGTGAACAGAGTTGTTCGAACGCTGGTTTTTAATATATTATTAAAGTTTGACTGACCTATCTGACTGTTTTTTTGACATTCCCTTTAGCGCAGCGTAGGCGCGGCTTATAGTCCGGGGCGGCTTATTGGTGGACAAAGTTATGAAATATGCCATTCATTGAAGGTGCGGCTAATAATCCGGTGCGCCTTATAGTGCGGAAAATACGGTACTTATATGCAATAAAGTTCTATTTCATTTTCTCTGTAGAGTTTGTAATTATTTCCGTGGTAGGCAATAAATATGATGTATAAATGTCAAAATAAAACAGAACAGAGTTACAGTATGTCCCTATTCAAACTTTGACAGTTACACTTCTAACCTCGCAAAGTGAAAAGTGAAAAGAGTTGTGTGCGTGTCAAATTCTAGCGACGGCGTTTGTGTCTTTTCCCCCGCTCTTGCCAAGCTTCAAGTCGCGTTTGAGGCTTTGTGTTCTTTTGTTTACGATGCTAAAAAGCTCGAAAACAGCTTCCGCGCAGGCACCTGTAACCCGGCAAGCACGTCAGGAGATCTACGAGCCTCGATTTGAAAAGGAACACCTGAACCCGACGAGCGCATGCTGCTAATAGATGTCAATGCAGGCGGAGAGACGCTCCGTGCTTTTTATTCCGAGCTTTTTTCCACAGTGAGCGTCCACCGCCGCCCGTCGTACATCGGCAAGTCTGAGGGTCAGGGATTGCGGCCAGATTCCGGCTTTTAATCAGCTTTCTACCGGAGGCACAATTGGTTGGCCCGTTCGTCAAAAGCAAGGCAATTAAGCGCGGCCTTGTAAGGAGAGAGAGGGCCAAGCTTGCAAAGAGAAAACGGAATGGTGAAAAAGGATGCGGGGAAGTGGAGCGGAGAGATTTAAATGGTAAAAGCGGAGGGGTCAGCGTGGACTCGTGGACGCTCACTTTGTCCAATTCTAGATGGATTTTGGGTGGACAATGTGACACCAAACAAGTCCAACTACTAAAATAGTCATTTGGAGGACTAGCACCATCTGCACTGATGTTGTCAATGCTTCAAGTACATGTTGGCTGTGTGTGTGTGTGTAGTGGTACATCTGTTGTGCCATTTTTTGTCTTTTATGAAGATGGCCTCACGTTTCATTGGGGATTGTCGGAAGCATTAATGTTGCAACAGACAGTTGGTGCGGGCTATAAACAAATCATGTCGCCATTTCAAGGCACAATTGTTTCCAAACAGTTGGAGAAGCCCACCAGGAAAGCCGTCTTTCATACATTTAAAAAAATTCAGCCCCCTTAAGCCTGTTTTACTCAGCAACGTGCAATTTGGCAGGCGTGTGAGTGGACGAACAAAAAAGTACGAAGAAGCCATGGATGACAATGCAGGCCATTTTGGGGTGCTTTGTGATGTACAAGAGGGAGCTGGTCCTATAGAGTTTGTCAGATTGCGACCAGATTTGGAACATGTCTTAGAGACGGATAAGCGAATGTAAATTGTGAATTTCTTACATTTTTGTTGTATTTTGTGAGAAGAACAAGGCGGTAAATTCTGCTGACAAGCCTCTAAAAGTGGCTTTTTCCTTTTGATCATCAAATTATCCTAGCTTCATCCTAGAAGTTCAGGTAGTGCCCAAATTTCCTTTGGGATTGCGACCAGATTTGGAACACATCCTACGGATACATAAGCGAAGGTAAATTGCAAATTATTTACATTTTTGTCTAATTTTGTGAGAAGAATAAGGCAGCAAATTCTGCTGACAAGCCTCTAAAAGTGGCTTTTTTCTTTTGATCATCAAATTATCCTACCTTCATCCTAGAAGTTTAGATAGTCCCGGAAGTTTCTTTGGGATTGCGACCAGATATGGTATTTTATTTTATTTTTTTATCTTATTTTTTTGGTGATACAATAATACAATTATGTGTGCTTACGGACTGTATCCCTGCAGACTGTATTGATCTATATTGATATATAATGTAGGAACCAGAAATATTAATAACAGAAAGAAACAACCCTTTTGTGTGAATGAGTGTGAATGAGTGTAAATGGGGGAGGGAGGTTTTTTGGGTTGGTGCACTAATTGTAAGTGTATCTTGTGTTTTTTATGTTGATTTAATAAAAATAAATAAAAATAAAATGATTTATTTATTTATTTATTTTTTTTAATTTCTTGTACGGCCCGGAACCAATCGACCCACGGACCGGGTACCGGGCCGCGGCCCGGTGGTTGGGGACCACTGATCTAAAGGACAGATAAGCGAAGGTAAATTGCGAATTTCTTAAGTTTTTGTCTAATTTTGTGAGAAAAACAAGGTGGCAAATTCTGCTGACAAGCCTCTAAAAGTGGCTTTTCCCTTTTGATCATCAAATTATCCTAGCTTCATCCTAGAAGTTCAGATAGTCCCCAAATTTCCTTCGGCGGGTTATTGTGTCAGTGGTGCCTCCTACTGACATAACTGACATAAAACTAAGATGAAACGTTTGAAATAACACAGATCTTTTTTCAATAAATCGACCCCACTGTCATTTCCAGGGTTGCTTTGCAAGAGCGAGCTCATCCTAGAACCTTTGCCAGATTGCTACAAAATTTCAACTACATTTTGTAGACTGATAGGTGATGCTAAATTGCGAAAAATTTTAATTTCAATTGTAGTTTATGAGAAAAGCCAGGCAGCAAATTTATCCTCACTTTATTCCATAAGTTCAGAGCTTCCCTCAAATTTCCGACGACGGTTTAATGCATCAACGCAATTGCCTGTAAATGCATACATGGTTTAGTGGCGCCCCCTGCTAACACGATTGTATAAATTTAAAAAAACTAGGATGAATGGGCGAAATAAAACTGATCTTTTCAATAAATTAACCTCACGTTTCATTGGGGATTGTCGGAAGCATTAATGTCGCAACAGACAGTTGGTGCGGGCTATAAACAAATCATGTCGCCATTTCAAGGCACATTTGTTTCCAAAGCCACCAAGGAAGCCGTCATTCATACATTTAAAAAATTCAGCCCTCTTAAGCCTGTTTTACTCAGCAACGTGCAATTTGGCAGAAATCTCTATCATGAGTGGATGGACAAAAAACAACAAAGAAGCCATAGATGACAATGCAGAGAAAGTCAGCTATTTTAGGGGCGAAGCTCAAACTTTGCTTTGTGATGTACAAGAAGGAGCTCGTCCTAGAGGTTTTGTCAGATTGCGACCAGATTTGGAACACATCTTACAGACAAATAAACAAAGGTAAATTGCGAATTTCTTAAATGTTTGTCTAATTTTGTGAAACGAACAAAGCTTCTAAAAGTGGCTTTTTTCCTTTTGATCATCAAATAATTCTGTCTCCCATTGAAAATGTGTGGCACAATATGAAGCCTAAAATACCACAACGGAGACCCCCGGACTGTTGAACAACTTAAGCTGTACATCAAGCAAGAATGGGAAAGAATTCCACCTGAAAAGCTTCAAAAATTGGTCTCCTCAGTTCCCAAACGTTTACTGAGTGTTGTTAAAGGGGAACATTATCACAATTTCAGAAGGGTTAAAACCATTAAAAATCAGTTCCCAGTGGCTTAATTTATTTTTCGAAGTTTTTTTCAAAATTTTACCCATCACGCAATATCCCTAAAAAAAGCTTCAAAGTGCCTGATTTTAACCATCGTTATATACACCCGTCCATTTTCCTGTGACGTCACACAGTGATGCCAATACAAACAAACATGGTGGAAAGAACAGCAAGGTATAGCGACATTAGCTCGGATTCAGACTCAAATTTCAGCGGCTTAAGCGATTCAACAGATTACGCATGTATTGAAACGGATGGTTGTAGTGTGGAGGCAGGTAGCGAAAACGAAATTGAAGAAGAAACTGAAGCTATTGAGCCATATCGGTTTGAACCGTATGCAAGCGAAACCGACGAAAACGACACGACAGCCAGCGACACGGGAGAAAGCGAGGACGAATTTGGCGATCGCCTTCTAACCAACGATTGGTATGTGTTTGTTTGGCATTAAAGGAAACTAACAACTATGAACTAGGTTTACAGCATATGAAATACATTTGGCAACAACATGCACTTTGAGAGTGCAGACAGCCCATTTCAGGCGCGCTAAGAACATATATTTTTCCACGATTTCAGCACTCAGGTTAACCATACCTAAATAGACACAAAATACTGCATTAGACAAGACTACCCGAATGTACTCGAATGATTGAAAAAAAAAAAGTTTTTAAGCTAAATTATTGGTAAACACAGTTTATGTATAATAATTTACGTAAAACCGCGGGTAATGAATAAAGATTTCATCAATGAATATATTCTGTAGACATACCCTCATCCGCTCTCTTTTCCTGAAAGCTGATCTGTCCAGTTTTGGAGTTGATGTCAGCATCTGCTTTGAGTGTCGCAGGATATCCACACATTCTTGCCATCTCTGTCGTAGCATAGCTTTCGTCGGTAAAGTGTGCGGAACAAACGACTGACCATTTCGTCGGCTTTCCCCACAGCCTCGTATTTTGAACAAATTTCGTCCAATTTCTTGCCACTTTCGCATCTTTGGGCCACTGGTGCAACTTGAATCCGTCCCTGTTCGTGTTGTTACACCCTCCGACAACACACCGACGAAAGTGAGAAAATGGCGGATTGCTTCCCGATGTTACGTCACAACGTGACGTCATCGCTCCGAAAGCGAATAATAGAGAGGCGTTTAATTCGCCAAAATTCACCCATTTAGAGTTCGGAAATCGGTTAAAAAAAAATATGGTCTTTTTTCTGCAACATCAAGGTACCGTATTTTCCGCACTATAAGGCGCACCTAAAAACCACAAATTTTCTCAAAAGCTAACAGTGCGCCTTATAACCCGGTGCGCTTTATTACGATTCATTTTCATAAAGTTTCGATCTCGCAACTTCGGTAAACAGCCGCCATCTTTTTTCCCGGTAGAACAGGAAGCGCTTCTTCTTCTACGCAAGCAACCGCCAAGGTAAGCACCCGCCCCCATAGAACAGGAAGCGCTACCGCCCGCCCCCGGAAGAAAAAGAAGCGCGCGGATATTTCGTTTCATTTCCTTTGTGTGTTTACATCTGTAAAGACCAGACTACAAAATGGCTCCAACTAAGCGACACGCTTATAACGCAGAATTTAAACTTAAGGCAATAAGTCATGCCGAAGAACACGGAAATAGAGCAGCAGCAAGAGAATATAACATAAATGAATCAATGGTGCGTAGGTGGAGGAAGCAAGAAGATGACCTGCGCCAGGTAAAGAAGACAAAACAGAGTTTCCGAGGGAACAAAGCAAGATGGCAACAGTTGGAGGACGAACTCGAACAGTGGGTTGTTGAGCAGAGAGCAGCAAGCAGAAGTGTCAGCACCATCACTATTCGAATGAAGGCAACAACGCTAGCAAGCGAACTTCACCTGGATGATTTTAAAGGTGGTGCTTCTTGGTGTTTCCGGTTTATGAAAAGACGCAATCTCTCCATCCGCACACGGACCACTATTTCACAGCAACTGCCTAACGACTTTAAAGAAAAGCTGGCTACTTTCCGTGCATATTGTAAAAAGAAGATAGCGGAAAAAAAGATCCGGCCAGAGAACATTATCAACATGGACGAGGTTCCACTGACTTTTGATATTCCTGTGAACCGCACTGTTGATACAACGGGAGCACGTACGGTGAATATTCGCACCACAGGGAATGAGAAGTCATCCTTCACTGTGGTTCTAGCTTGCCATGCTAATGGCCAGAAACTTCCTCCCATGGTGATATTCAAAAGGAAGACCTTGCCAAAAGAGACCTTTCCAGCCGGCGTCATCATAAAAGCTAACTCGAAGGGATGGATGGATGAAGAAAAGATGAGCGAGTGGTTAAGGGAAGTTTACGCGAAGAGGCCGGGTGGCTTTTTTCACGCAGCTCCGTCCATGTTGATATACGACTCTATGCGCGCCCACATCACAGATGGTGTCAAAAAACAAGTGAAGCACACAAATACAACACTCGCCGTCATTCCGGGTGGATTAACCAAAGAACTCCAACCGCTGGATATTGGTGTCAACAGGGCATTCAAATCACGACTGCGAACGGCGTGGGAACAATGGATGACCGAAGGCGAACACACCTTCACTAAGACAGGCAGACAGCGCCGGACGACATACGCCAACATCTGCCAGTGGATCGTAAATGCCTGGGCAGATATTTCGGTCACAACTGTGGTCCGAGCTTTCCGGAAGGCAGGATTCACAGAACTACTGGACAACAACAGCGACACTGACTCCGATGACTTCGAAGAGACGGAGCCGGCCATTTTGGAACCCACGCTTGCGCAACTTTTCAATTCGGACACCGAAGACGAAGAATTCGAAGGATTTACCGGTACGAATGAAGAATAACTTCAGAAAGTGAGCGCTATGTTTATTTTGTGTGTTGTGACATTAACGTTCGAGCAACATTATGTTGCTATTGCTCTACACCATTTTGAATTTTACTATGTTTGTGATTGCACATTTGTACATTTTGGGACAGAGTTGTTAGAACGCTGGTTTTCAATATATTATTAAAGTTTGACTGAACTATCTGACTGTTTTTTTGACATTCACTTTAGCGCAGCGTTTTTTTGACATTCACTTTAGCGCAGCGTAGGCGCGGCTTATAGTCCGGGGCGGCTTATTGGTGGACAAAATTATGAAATATGTAATTCATAGAAGGTGCGGCTAATAATCCGGTGCGCCTTATAGTGCGGAAAATACGGTATATATTGACGCTTACATAGGTCTGGTGATAATGTTCCCCTTTAAAAGGAAAGGCCATGTAGCACACTGGTAAAAATGCCCCTGTGCCAACTTTTTTGCAATGTGCTGCTGCCATTAAATTGTAAGTTAATGATTATTTGCAAAAAACTATTAAGTTTCTCAGTTTGAACATTAAAATATCTTGTCTTTGCAGTCTATTCAATTGAATATACGTTGAAAAGGATTTGCAAATCATTGTATTCTGTTTTTATTTACAATTCACACAACGTGCCAACTTCACTGGTTTTGGATTTTGTAATATGCCGGGAGGATATTGTGCTATTTCATCGATTTCGTACTCCACCTGACATTTATATTCTCTTGAAATGAACCTGTCATCACCGTTTCTATTCTTTGGAACAAAAGGGCAGCTCAAAGCGCCCAGAAAAGATAAATGGAGACATGATATTTACCGCAAAAAATCATGCAATTGTTCAAACAAGGTCTGTAATAAAGCATAAATAGAAAGATGGGTATTCGACATGCAACTTTCTGCTAGATCTGAAAAAGGTGTACTTTTCCACTTTGTGCGCAATGTGTACAGTGCTGCCTCATCATGGCCGCTTTCAGATCGCTATCGAGCACAATGGAATGTTCCTTTCCATTCAACCCGGAGCGGCGGGGGTTAAGTCGTCCATCACGCCGTTGTTGCTTTGCTCCCTAACCGAATTACTTTAAACATGTTAGAAGGGAGCTGCTGAGGGGGATTGTTTGTTTTGTTATTTTTTTCCCCCCGCGTCTCTGTGAGAGAGGAGGCGATTATGGGACAGATAAGAGACGAGGAGACGCTTGGCACCGTGGCGGCGGAATGAGGAGAGAGGGAAATAGATGATGTGAAGGTGAGAAGGGGCAATGATATATGTTATAAAACCTCTTTAGCTTGGATGGGCGCGAGGACATTTTTTTTTTTTATAGGCAAACCTCGAAAGGCAATTACCTTGAGGCCATAGAATCTTTGTAAAATAGACAGGCTTCGCTACACGTCTTTGAGTAAAGCCTTCTGTTAGTCAGTTACATATGCAAAACAGCCATTTTAATGATGTTTTAGGGTAATATGGGCCACTAAAAGTCTGTTAATGAGCACTGTGGAGGGAGATGTGGCCAGCGCTGCCTGCAGGAGCAAAGGTCACCGCCTCTGTCCATGGTGCTGAGGACAGAGCACCATCAGACGGGGGCTTGGCAGTGCTGACGGCGAGACACAGCTGGCAGGTGATTGGATTTCACAGGTGGTACGTGGTAATCTAATCATCTGTTGTCTTTAACAGTAAGCGGCCGGGGAGCAGGAGGAGAGAGAGGATACGGACGTGGCTGAAAAGTCGCGTCCTGCTGGAGAGAGAACTTTGATTAAAACAATTGATTATTAAAACCTGCACGCTTGGCTCCGGTGAAGTGTCTGTCAGTGGGACCAGTCGGAAGAGACTTCCACAGGCACCAAATCTATCTTCCTCACTTTTGTGCAGCACTTTTGAGAGAATAGGTTTTGTTTTGATGACGTCACAAAGGAAAAAACCTTCTCACGTCATGTACACGATACCGCCTCTGACCCACCCATTAGTTTATTAGTCCCACCCTGAAATACGCCCAACATTTTTGTAAAACAAAAAAAAGCAGGCTTCGCTACACATCTAAAAAAAAAAAGCATTCCGCAAGGCTGCAAAGAATCTTATCAGTCAGCTATCTTTTTTTTCTATATACAAACCTAGAATGATGTTACTGTAACTATTTGACTGTAATGTTAGCACTGTAGCTCATGAACTATGCTAATGTTGCTAACGTTTGTGTATGTGGTATCTGCCTTGTTGTATGGGGTTAGATGGTATCTATTATGTTGCGCAAGTGCAGTGTTGACATAAAAAAAAGTGGATAAAGTACACAATCGTGACAGGTGTGGCCAAACACAGCTCACGAGCCTTAAAGCTACAGACACAAGTAATTGTGGGGTACTAAGAGCAGTGCCTAGATTCCAGCATCAAGGCTAGATTTCGGCCAATGCGTTAATGTGCATGTCCTCTGCAACTTGTTTAAAATTGCTAAAAACATTCAATTATGATAAAATGTTACTTAAAATTTTATTTTTTTATTTTTTTATTTTTTTTGGTAGTCACCTAAAATCCCAGGATGGATGGTTCCAACCTTAAGGGGAACCTACGATGAATTTAGTTTTTTCTGACTTAGTAATGTTGTTACAATTTTGGATACTCGTGTTAAACAATGCCAAAGCGTCAAATCATAAAGTTCATACATTTTGCATATTTTGCAGTTTTGGATGCTTCTGTTCACGGGGTTCTGCTTTCTGGCTGCGTCGGGATTTCAGAGCACGATGGACGTACTTATTTGGACATGAACTCAAGATCTCAGGCAGAGGAGGAGGAGCCATGTCCTCCGTTCCCTTCACAGTTTCAGGCTGGGTTTTTTTTAATGCTGAATCCGAACCGATCGACGAGTCTGCAGGTGTACCTGATGTTGTGACCGGATGAATCTTATATGAAGTAATGTTTAGGAATTTTACTTTCGACCGTGTCTGGGAAAAAAAATAGCAGCAACGGCCTCATGATATATACTCATACAGTTTACATTTTCAAACAATAAATGATGATACTTTTGGAGAAGGTGGGGCGTGGTTTCATTTGCAATCTGGGAACGCATCCAGAGTAAACTTGCAGACAGTCACAAAAAGTAGGTTATAAAAGGGACTGTGGAGCAAAATGTACACACAACTTCCACCGAAGCATATCCAATACATGTGATCTATTCTAGACCCCAATGAAGTGTTTTAAATGTACCGTATTTTCCGTACTATAAGGCACACTTAAAATCCTTTTTTTTCCTCAAAACTCGACAGTGCGCCTGGTTTTCCTAACCGACCTCGAAGCAATTTTATTTGGTACATGGTGTAATGATAAGTGTGACCAGTAGATGGCAGTCAAACATAAGAGACACGTGTAGACTGCACCATGATGGCAATATGACTCAAGTAAACGACACCAACATTTTATATGTTCCATTGAAAATATAGAACATTACACACGGCGCTCAAAAATCCATCAAAATGTTTTAGTACGACTTTGGTAAGCTATGAAGCCGCACCGCTTGATGTGCTTCAACATACGAGTATTATTATGGTGTCTGTATAAGGTAAGACGTATCATCTGGCGTTTTGTTTCGCAATATTATGCAAAAGCAACTTTTCTTACTTTTTGGTACCTGCTGATGTGTATTTGGGATCTGCATAAATCCTGAAAAATTGTGCGCTTTCGCCTTTGTAGTCGATAAGCTTCTTCTTTTTCTCTATCTTCTTGTTATGGGACATTCATCCTCCGCTGTTGCCATTTCTAATATAAAGTAGTGTAAAGTTCTTACTTATATCTGTCAGTAAACTCGCCATAAAAGTGCTAAAACATACCGGTGTAGTGAGTTTACATTATTCACCCAAGGAACTTTAGTCGGACGTTTTTTCACGGGACACATTTCCGGCCTTGTTGTTGTTTCCGGATGAGGAGATGCTGCTCCGTTATTGATTTAATTAAGTAAAGTCTGAATGTCATTAAAACAGTTAGCTCCATCTTTTGACACTTCTTCCACTCCCGTCCTTGCACGCTACACCGCTACAACAAAGATGACGGGGAGAAGACGCTGCCGAAGGTGAGCCACGTAAATAAGACCGCCCACAAAACGGCGCATCCGGAAGAGAATGTCAGAGAGCGACTTGAAGATGATCTGTAAAACATCATCTATGCAACATTTTGACCAAAGAACCATCATTACATGTTATGTAGACCACAAGGAAGTCTTTTACATTTAGAAAAAAAATTCAATAATATGACCCCTTTAAGAGAGTATGGGGTATCGAACTGTCTGATTGTGGCTGTCCGCTCCCTGTATGATCAGTGTCAGAGCTTGGTCCGCATTGCCGGCAGTAAGTCGGACACGTTTCCGGTGAGTGTTGGACTCCGCCAAGGCTGCCCTTTGTCACCGGTTCTGTTCAATACTTTTATGGACAGAATTTCTAGGCGCAGTCAAGGCGTTGAGGGGATCCGGTTTGGTGACTGCAGGATTAGGTCTCTGCTTTTTGCAAATGATGTGGTCCTGATGGCTTCATCCGGCCAGGATCTTCAGCTCTCACTGGATCGGTTCGCAGCCGAGTGTGAAGCGACTGGGATGAGAATCAGCACCTCCAAGTCCGATTCCATGGTTCTCGCCCGGAAAAGGGTGGAGTGCCATCTCCGGGTTGGGGAGGAGACCCTGCCCCAAGTGGAGGAGTTCAAGTACCTCGGAGTCTTGTTCACGAGTGAGGGAAGAGTGGATCGTGAGATCGACAGGCGGATCGGTGCGGCGTCTTTAGTAATGCGGACGCTGTATCGATCCGTTGTGGTAAAGAAGGAGCTGAGCCGGAAGGCAAAACTCTCAATTTACCGGTCGATCTACGTTCCCATCCTCACCTATGGTCATGAGCTTTGGGTTATGACTGAAAGGACAAGATCACGGGTACAAGCGGCCGAAATGAGTTTCCTCCGCCGGGTGGCGGGGCTCTCCCTTAGAGATATGGTGAGAAGCTCTGCCATCCGGGGGGAGCTCAAAGTAAAGCCGCTGCTCCTCCACATCGAGAGGAGCCAGATGAGGTGGTTCGGGCATCTGGTCAGGATGCCACCCGAACACCTCCCTCGGGAGGTGTTTAGGGCACGTCCAACCGGTAGGAGGCCATGGGGCAGACCCAGGACACGTTGGGAAGACTATGTCTCCCGGCTGGCCTGGGAACGCCTCGGGATCCCCCGGGAGGAGCTGGACGAAGTGGCTGAGGAGGGGAAAGTCTGGGCTTCCCTACTTAGGCTGCTGCCCCCGCGACCCGACCTCGGATAAGCGGAGGAAGATGGATGGATGGATGGACCCCTTTAATGCACCCTATAATCCTGCCTAATATATGAAAAAAAATAAAAAGTAGACCAGTGCGATTTATAATCCAGTGCGCCCTATGGTTAGAAAAATACGGTAAATTAAAATCATCATAGGTCCTCTTTTAAAGGTTTGTTAAAATGCAGTCTGTGAAATATTGTGTGTAACACCACAAAACATGCTCTTTTTGGTTTGTTACTTTCGCATTTCAGTTGAAGCAAGCGAGCATGTATTTTTCAGATAAATGTCCAGTATACTCAGCAATATGGTGTAAACACAATTAAAGTTGACTAAAAAGATGGTTTGGTATTTTTACTGGCAAGTGTCTTGGATAAATATTTAGTTTACTAGGGATTGGACAAAGTGTTTTTTTTTTAAGTGGGAGCCCAAAGTCAGACAGCGTAGTGTGTAAAAAGTCTCAAATGTCAGGTTTTTAATCCGGTTGCTCATTAGCAGGCAGCAACCTTACACTGCGTAAACGTGGATGTAATTGTAACTGACCCTGATGATGGCGGCAATAGCTGGCCATTAAACCGTAAAAAAAACCTAGCAGATAATAAATCTCCCGACAACCGTGAAACTCGGCAAACTCCGCCAAGGCTGCGGCGAGGATTTTAAAAGAGTCACGTGCGGACACGTGGAGGTGATCCTCATCCTTGTTGGATCACATGGAGCGTGTTGATATTAGCGGTGACAGCGACAGCGCCTCCACGTCCCTTTTAGGCCCCGAAAACACAGGAGCGCCGAGCCGGAAGAACATCCTCGACGCCGTCGCCCAATGTCAAAGTCGCCGCTAGAGCGATATGAGGATCGTCGGGCGAGTTTACGAGCTTCTCCACCTGGGTCATTAGTTTTTTTTATTTCCACACAACGAGGCTGTATTGTCAGTATTCTGCGATCATACATACAATAAAAAATGGGAAAAAAACAGTTACTAAAGGCAGTTTCACTTGAAATTCACATCCAATTTAGTAGTAATGCCTACATGTCTGAAAAAGCTCCAAGAAACCTGCCTGAAAATGCACACAACGTCAGCCATTTTGGTTCAAATCTAAAAAACAAAACAAAGGACACGCCAGCCATTTTGGTTCAAAGCACATGTTTTGGGGCATTTTCAAGAGCATGCTTGTTGTCAAAATTTTGCAAGATTGCTACTAGTTTGTACACAGAAATTCGACATTTTTGTTGTTTTTGTAATCATTTGTAGGAAGCGCTAATATTCTGCGATCATACATACAATAAAAAAAATAGAAAAAAACAGTTACTAAAGGCAGTTTCACTTAAAATTCACCCAAATTTCAATGTCTGAAAAAGCTCCAAGAAACCTGCCTGAAAATTCACACAAGGTCAGCCATTTTGGTTCAAAGCCCAAAGTTGACATGTTTTGGGGCATTTTCAAGAGCATGCTTACTGTCAAAATTTTGCCAGATTGCTACTAGTTTGTACACAGAAATTCGACATTTTTGTTGTTTTTGTAATCATTTGTAGGAAGCGCTAATATTCTGCGATCATACATACAATAAAAAAATAGAAAAAAACAGTTACTAAAGGCAGTTTCACTTAAAATTCACCCAAATTTCAATGTCTGAAAAAGCTCCAAGAAACCTGCCTGAAAATTCACACAACGTCAGCCATTTTGGTTCAAAGCAAAAAAAAAAAAAAAAAAGAGCACACGTCAGCCATTTTGGTTCAAAGCCCAAAGTTGACATGTTTTGGGGCATTTTCAAGAGCATGCTTGTTGTCAAAATTTTGCCAGATTGCTACTAGTTTGTACACAGAAATTCAACATTTTTGTTGTTTTTGTAATCATTTGTAGGAAGCGCTAATATTCTGCGATCATACATACAATAAAAAATAGAAAAAAACAGTTACTAAAGGCAGTTTCACTTAAAATTCACCCAAATTTCAATGTCTGAAAAAGCTCCAAGAAACCTGCCTGAAAATTCACACAACGTCAGCCATTTTGGTTCAAAGCCCAAAGTTGACATGTTTTGGGGCATTTTCAAGAGCATGCTTGTTGTCAACATTTTGCCAGATTGCTACTAGTTTGTACACAGAAATTCGACATTTTTGTTGTTTTTGTAATCATTTGTAGGAAGCGCTAATATTCTGCGATCATACATGCAATAAAAAATAGAAAAAAACAGTTACTAAAGGCAGTTTCACTTAAAATTCACCCAAATTTCAATGTCTGAAAAAGCTCAAAGAAACCTGCCTGAAAATTCACACAACGTCAGCCATTTTGGTTCAAAGCAAAAAAAAAGAAGAAAAAACACGTCAGCCATTTTGGTTCAAAGCCCAAAGTTGACATGTTTTGGGGCATTTTCAAGAGCATGCTTGTTGTCAACATTTTGTCAGATTGCTACTAGTTTGTAAGCTAAATTTGACATTTTTGTTGTTTTGGCAGAGGTGGGTAGAGTAGCCAGAAATTGTACTCAAGTAAGAGTACTGTTACTTTAAAGATGTATTACTCAAGTAAAAGTAAGGAGTAGTCACCCAAATATTTACTTGAGTAAAAGTAAAAAGTATGTTGTGAAAAAACTACTCAAGTACTGAGTAACTGATGAGTAACATACACACTCATATTATATATATATATATATATATATATATATATATATATATATATATATATATATATATATATATATATATATATATATATATACACTGTATATATATATAAATATATATATATATACATACATACATATACATTGATATATACAGTATATCATTTATATGTATTTATTTTGCTGTTTTTGTTTACATGTTAAAGGTGTTTTAATGACTATACATGCATGTTTAACATATAGATTCCTTTCTTTCATGAAGACAAGAATATAAATTGATGTATTACCTGATTCTGATGACTTGCATTGATTGTAATCAGACAGTAGTGATGATAACGTCCACGTTTTCAAATGGAGGAGAAGAAAAGTTCCTCCTTTCTGTCTAATACCACATGAAAGTGGTGGGTTTTTGGCATCTTATTTGTCCAGCTTCCATATTTGTTTTTATACACTTTACAAGAAATATATTGGCGTCAAACTCCGTAGCTTGCTAGCTTGTTTACGCTGGCTTTCGGAGACTCTTATTTTGAAAGCGCAGGCGCGATGGAGCGGCACTTTTATTGTGAAGACAGGAACGTCCTCATGTGCGGTCAGTCTTTAGGCTTTTGACGGCATGCACGGTTGAAATAAAGTATCTTTTTTCCTTCACACTTTTGATTGATTGATTGGAACTTTTATTAGTCGATTGCACAGTACAGTACACATTCCGTACAATTGACTACTAAATGGTAACACCCCAATAAGTTTTTCCACTTGTTTAAGTCAGGTCATGTGACCCCTGGCTCTGTTTGATTGGTCCAACGTCACCAGTGACTGCATCTGATTGGTGGAACGAAGTGAAACGTCACCAGTAAGGCAGGCACTTTGAAGGTCTGTCTGACAGACCAAAACAAACAAAGCGTGCATTAACAGATCGATAAAAATTAGTAGCGAGTAGCGAGCTGAATGTAGATAAAAGTAGCGGAGTAAAAGTAGCGTTCCTTCTCTATAAATATACTTAAGTAAAAGTAAAAGTATGTTGCATTAAAACTACTCTTAGAAGTACCATTTATCCCAAAAGTTACTCAAGTAGATGTAACGGAGTAAATGTAGCGCGTTACTACCCACCTCTGTGTTTTGGTAATCGTTTGTAGAAAGCGCTAGTATTCTGTGATCATACATACAATAAAACATTAAAAAAAACACTTACTAAGAGGCAGTTTCACTTGAAATTCATATTAAATTTGGTAGGAATGCCTACAATGAACACATGTCTCAAAAAAGCTCCAAGAAACCTGCCGGAAAATGCACAAAACGTCAGCCATTTTGGTTCAAAGCTAAAAAAAAAACAAAAAGCACACGCCAGCATTTTGGTTCAAAGCCCAAAGTTGACATGTTTTGGGGCATTTTCAAGAGCATGCTTGTTGTCAACATTTTGTCAGATTGCTACTAGTTTGTAAGCTAAATTTGAAATTTTTGTTGTTTTGGTAATTGTTTGTAGAAAGCGCTAGTATTCTGTGGTCATACATACAATAAAACATAAAAAAAAAAACAGTTACTAAGAGGCAGTTTCACTTAAAATTCACATTCAATTTGGTAGGAATGCCTACAATGAACACATGTCTGAAAAAGCTCCAAGAAACCTGCCTGAAAATGCACACAACGTCAGCCATTTTGGTTCAAAGCTAAAAAACAAAACAAAGGACACGCCAACCATTTTGGTTCAAAGCCCATAGTTGACATGTTTTGGGGTATTTTCAAGAGCATGCTTGTTGTTAACATTTTGTCAGATTGCTACTAGTTTGTAAGCTAAATTTGAAATTGTTGTTGTTTTGGTAATCGTTTGTAGAAAGCGCTAGTATTCTGTGATCATACATAGAATAAAACATGGAAAAAAACAGTTACTAAAGGCAGTTTCACTTGAAATTCATATTAAATTTGGTAGGAATGCCTACAATGAACACATGTCTGAAAAAGCTCAAAGAAACCTGCCTGAAAATGCAAACGTCAGCCATTTTGGTTCAAAGCTAAAAAAAAAACAAAAAGCACACGCCAGCCATTTTGGTTCAAAGCCCAAAGTTGACATGTTTTGGGGCATTTTCAAGAGCATGCTTGTTGTCAACATTTTGTCAGATTGATACTAGTTTGTAAGCTAAATTTGAAATTTTTGTTGTTTTGGTAATCGTTTGTAGAAAGCGCTAGTATTCTGTGATCATACATACAATAAAACATGGAAAAAAACAGTTACTAAAGGCAGTTTCACTAG